>NC_048231.1:63088454-63199815 GCF_002007445.2 Ailuropoda melanoleuca
TAAGAGTGTTTCATTTAGCTCACCCTTCAGGATGTCCTTCAGTGGTGTGAAGGCAATGATGTGCACACGCCTGTGTGTGTTTAAAGTTAGAAAAATTACAAAAATGAACAAGGACCACTAGTGCCCTGACCGCCCCTGGCTCGATGGTATTGTTTTGTCTGCTCTGATTTATATGGTGCTGTGCCGCGTACAAAGGACATGGACATTCCTTCTCATCTGAGTCCCATGCCACCTCCAGATTATGATATTCGACGTACTCTGGAGGAAGTTAGGATGTTAAAGTGGTGTGTTTCCAGACAGGGCATTTATCAAGCATGGTTTTCTGTAAATGAGGAACTATCTAGTGTGTTGACATTAACCTGTTATCAAACTAAATGGAGCTCTGCTGCTTGAGGGCCCCGCCCGATGAGAGGTCCATCTAGTGATACGTTGTAGGGGTTAGGGATTGACCGTGACCGAGGTGACCTCTAACCCTCACAGGGACTTGCAGGGGTAGGTGATGATGGACTATGTTACAGAAGGGAAGAGTAAGGCTCAGAGAGTGCAGATGATTTCTCTTAAGTATTAGATCCAGGATCCAAGCCAAAGTGGGTCAGAGAGCACCAACTTGCCATAGGCCTACCCCATGTCTTCCTGCGAATGCTGAATGGACTCTTAGGGAAAATTATTCCTGATGTGTTCACACCCAAATTGATGAACTTTACAGTTGGGAATGGAAACTCCTAGAGAAGAAGGTAATGTGTTTGTGTGTGTGTGTGTGTGTGTGTGTGTGTGTGTGTGTTTGAGAGAGAGAGACAGAGACAGAGAGAGACAGTCTTGTCAACGTAGATGGAGCACAGTCCTAAATCACAAAGCAGTCCTCCCCCATTTTATCATAAAACTTTTTATACACACAGCACAGATGAAAGGATTTTTTTAGTGAACATATGTATACTTCCACCTACATTCTGCCATTAATATTTTACTATACTGATTTTACCGTGCATCTATTTACCTATCCATCCATCTAATCATCTATCTAGCCATACCTCTATCATCAGGACTCTATAATTTCTTTCTTTCTTTTTTTAAAAAGATTATTTATTTATTTATTTGACAGAGAGAAAGACAGCCAGCGAGAGAGGGAACACAAGCAGGGGAAGTGGGAGAGGAAGAAGCAGGCCTCCCACTGAGTGAGGAGCCCACTGCGGGCTAGATCCCAGGTCCCTGGGATCACGTCCTGAGCTGAAGGCAGACGCTTCATGTCTGAGCCACCCAGGCGACCCAAGACTCTATAATTTCTTAATGCATTTCAAGATTTTTAAAAAAGATTTTTATTTATTTTTTTGTGAGAGAGAGAGTAAGAGAGCACAAGCAGGGGGGAGCAGCACGCAGAGGGAGAAGCAGGCTCCCCGCCAAGCAGGGAGCCCGATGCAGAACTCGATCCCAGGACCCTGGAATCATGACCTGAGCCCAAGACAGACGCTTCACCGACTGAGCCACCCAGGCATCCCTCTTGATGCATTTCAAAGTAAATTGAAGACATCAGGACACTTCCCCCTAATAATTCATAAAGCCCATGTTTAACCTAAGTTCAGTATTTGTTTATAGTTTTCTTTTGACATGAGATTTACATGCACATTTACTGAGTTTTGCTCAATATCCCAGCCCCCTTCAAGACAAAAGTACTCCCATCTCCTCAGAGAGGTCCCTGACACCCCTTCCAGTGCTTTCCTGAGCCCCCTCCCTCACTGACAGAGACAGCCACTGCTCTGAGTTTTCCACCACGGGACTCTTGTGGCAGGCTTCATCCCCCTCAGCATCACGGTCTTGACACCCCTCCATCCATACTGTGGCGTGTGCCAGCAGTTTGTTCCTTTTACTTCATTGTACGAACATGCTATCGTTTGTTTATCCGTTTTCCCACTGATGGGCTTTTCCCCGTTTTAGCATTTCATGAATAAAGCTGTTACGAATATTTTCGTACAAGCCTTTTTGTGAATATGTATTTTACTGCTCTTGGGTAAACGCCTGGGAGAAGCTTGCTGCGTCATAGGGCCGATGTATGTTTCGTGTTCTAAGAAACTGTCAGACCCTTTCAAAGCGGTCGTGGTACCGCCAATAATGCCTGGTAGTCCGGGCGGCTCCCTATGCTTGCGGGTGCTTGGTGGTGTCTGTCATTTTGAAATAGCCATTCTGGTGGGTGTCTAGGTGGGTAGTCGGCGTTGACAGCACTGATGAGAGCCGTGATGGAGGGGTCATGCCTCTCTCGCACGGAGCACCCTTGGTACTCCTCAGATCTCGCTTGGAAACTCATTGCTTCCGCTCTCGAAGTCCCCGCCCCCAGGTTTTCTGATTGACAGATGGAAGTGCTTGGAGGCAGTTCTGATTTTCAGGCTAACGCTCCTTGCACAATAAGCTCACTTAGGGCTCCTTTGTGTGGCCTGGATGCTTCGCTTTAACCCTGGCGACATTTCTTAGCCCCCGCTTCTTTGTCAGACAAACTTCTTAGGCTGGATTGCAATTTCTCTTCCTTTTCAAGAGTGTTCACCCAATGAAAGGGTGATGATTCGGATGTCAAGAGAGGCAGACTCCTAATAAAATGCAGAATAAACAATTTTGAAGACTTAGACCTCTCTTTTCTGTCATTGTTACTCCTCAAGCTGCTTCTGATTCCCACAGAATAGTATGAAAAAAACCCCAGTGAGCTCAGAGTTAAGAGAGCTGGCCTTTGAACTTAGCTGTGTGGTTAATGCCGCTGGGTCATTTCATTCATCCGGATTGGGTGCCTTGACTTTTTTTGGGCCACGGTTTCCTTGCTGATAGAACAAGGTTGGCACAAATGATATTTAAGGCTTTATGCTTTTTTGAACTTTCCAAATAACTTTCTATTGTGTTGAGAAGTTCAGAAACTTTGTAATGCTTTAACATAAAGATTCTGCTTAAAACAATTTAAGGGATCTTACAATATTTCCATCATCCCTCTAGCACTTTAATGATGCCCCGATATATTCATGGAAACAGGAATCTCTTTTATATTTTGATTTAAAGTTTTCCTTAATTATGCCTTTGACTGTTATCAGATGCTGCCCAGAAGGATTTTGCCTCAGATGATGGAAGTACTGGGTGAGCTCGTGTTGACTTTACCTATGCTCTGGGATCTTTTGGGGCTGTCTAGGTGTTTGCACTCGATTCATTAAGTTTTTCCCACTTACGTTGTTATTCTTTGCTGTCCAGTTGTATCTATCATTGGCGGTTAGCGGGATATGGCCAAGAGAAGAGTGAAGGAAAGGATGTTTCAGTCGCTGCCTTCTGTCTGCGGGCAATCATTCCTGAGCGGGAAGGAAGGGAGATGGAAATAGCTAGAGAGGACTGGCTTCAGGGGAAACGGACAGCCCAAATCTCGGTGAAAACGAGATCGGGGTTGGAGAGAGAGAATCTGCCGATAAAGGTGTTCTCTAAGGCGCAGCTGCTAATGCCTTGACTGCACGGGAGATTTTCCTGGGTTTTTATTCCCTGCAGTCCCAGGAAGAGAAAGTATCCCGGTCACTCACCGAGGAAAGCTTCAACTACGGATAAAACATGGGCCCCCAACCCTCTGAAGCGATCAGGTTTCAAGCACAAGATTCTTGAGCAAACACCCCAGGTGCCGCTCTGCATCGACTGTGATTTTTGGTGCTAACCAGAGAGCTCGCAGAAGATGCTGAAGGTCACATGAAGGTAGAGAAGCCGCAACACAGCACGACGCCCCACCCAACTGCAAGCTAATTGGGAAGGAAATGGTTTCAAACCGACAGACTGTGGCCTGATAACCGAAATCTCACAGGGACAAAAGGTTCATGTCATTTAAAGGGGTAGCTTTGCCTATTTAAATTGTGCAAACAAAAGAAATGAAAACCCCCTCGTGGGATGGGAAGTTCTATTAGCAGATATTACCATCCTTGCTTTTATGCTCTCCTGTGTCACAAACCCCGAACATGTGCCGCGTGTCCTCAGGCACTCAGTGGTTAATTTCCTTATTCAAAGTAAGGCAACAACAACAACAAAGCAACAGAAAAACCCCAAACAAATGACATACTGGGGCACAGACGGCATTAAGATGCAGTACACAATTTTGATATGTGGGTTTTTAAAAGAAATGTGTTTGGTCTGAAATGGTGCATATGTTAAACTCTAGAGAAAGTAAGAAGCCTGCCACAGCTCTTCTGGGAATTTTAAAAAAAGAAGAAAAGAAAAGAAAAGTGTTTAAAGGTATCATTATTTTGAGAACCAGAAACACTTGATGTAAAGTCACGTACCACTCTGCAGCCAACAGTAGCCATGTTGGCCTCAACTTTAATCAATGTTCCAATAAAGTCCACTGGAGGAGGCCAATTTTTCTATCGTATGGATGTGGTAAAAGTTAATTACATACTTAATTATAGACCTGGGTTTTGAAGTCTTTATAGAATGCCTACAAAAGTAACCTTGTGTCTACATTCCCTTAGAGTGTAGAGCTGAATTGTAATGAGTGAAATAATGCAAAATAATTAATACTTTAAACTTTGTATTTAGTTGAGTCTTCAAAAAGGGCCTTCTGGCAAGCTCTTAGGACATGACTTTGTGGTTGATCAGGCATTGCCAACATTTTGCTCAAGGAAATCACAGAGTCCAAGAAGATTAAGAACTAACTCATGTTCCGAAGGAGGCGGAAGTACAGGGTCCCAACCAACCTTCCTCTCTGGTCTCGAAAATGAATTTACGGGTTCTTCTGCCATGGACTCATAGTCCTGTGTCTTTTGTGGGCTATTTACATATTTAGTTCACAATCAGTGATACCATACAGCTTAACTTTGGTGTGATGACAAGTCCTACCTGAGTTGAAAAGAAACGGATGTGAGCTAGAGTAGGAAAAATGTAAATCCCATCATAGTTTCCTATTTTACGTTCTTGTAGAACAGCCTTCCTGGAGCAATGCTACTACTGCACCTTAAAGAAAAATAGGGGCGCCTGGGTGGCACAGCGGTTAAGCGTCTGCCTTCGGCTCAGGGCGTGATCCCGGCGTTATGGGATCAAGCCCCATATCAGGCTCCTCTGCTATGAGCCTGCTTCTTCCTCTCCCACTCCCCCTGCTTGTGTTCCCTCTCTCACTGCTGTCTCTATCTCTGTCGAATAAATAAACAAAATCTTAAAAAAAAAAAGAAAAAGAAAACCTTAACGTGAAAAGTCTTGTTACCTTTTATAATCTTTTTAAATAGTTGAGATGATTTCCTTTGTGATTTGTGTTTATTATTTAATCATTGCGCCACAAGATTCCCCAAACTCGAGAGCGTTTAGAATAAATAATAATAATTAAAAAAAGATCCCAAAGCAACATGTTATATTTACAGGTTTAAAGTCGTTCAGGGACTTTTCAATTCCGTCCAGCAAAGACGCCCTGTCCCCAGCACAAAAGACGGCCCTGGCCCATATAAAGTTATCATTTGACGTCTGAAATATTTAGAACAATACTAGGGGTTTGTGAGCGAACTTTACTCACAGAGCGAGGCTTCAGGTGCCTGGGACATGAATATTCTCATTCCCATGAGAAATCTGACTTACCAGACACACTGAGTTTTATTTAAACTCTGAATTCTGGGATGAGCTCCACATGCAAAAAGAATGATTTGAGGGGAAAATGAAAGCTTATTTGACCTATTATTTTTCTTCTACCAACTTATCATAGTACCAGAGATGGCCAATATTTGTAGCCGTTACTTGGGTTTAAGGCTGTCTGTCTGGACGGTCCCTATTAAAATGCAAATATGTTACTCATCAATCCATTTGCACCTTCGCATGGATTAGTTTATCAGATGGCAGGGAAGAGATTAGGGCGGTAAGGAATGGGAGATAGGAGGTCTCCTTTGATTGGAAAGGAGCTGAGAAAAGTGTTTTCAATGGGTCCTCTGTGGGCTTGACCCTGTGCCTCTGTGAATGTACGCTCTACTGCTTTAAATGCACCTTGCAGACACTGAAATTCAACTCTACCTCAACTGGCCACTTCAATTCTTATTTCTTTCTTGCATTTTCTAAGTTATCTGAAAAGACTTGAGCCCTCCTCCATCTGAATTCCTACTATTCATTACCTGTATCATTCCTTCATCAAGTCTTGTCTTTATTTTCAATCGTGAGCATGCTGTTTGGTGGTGTCATCTCCTGGGGGGCTCGGGAACCAGGCTGGTGACCTACCTAGAGAAACAGAGGGAAGGATGGGTGGGAGAGAGAAGCAGTGACTGCTGCTTGTCCGCACAGCACCCTGGGTTCTGACACGAAGCTTCTTACCTGGATTCTACCCTGTGCCTCTCCCCTTTGGATCGATGACTTGCTGGCTTTGGATCAGGTTTTATTGTCCAGATGGTCCTCAATCTTTTGATGCCACGGCCACATCAAGCACTGTGTCACTGCAGGGCTGGTCCGCCAGGTGGGCTGGGTGTTCTGGCAGGCAGGTGTGTGCAAAGGATGGAGGGACCAGTACCACCCGGAAACCACTGCGGCTCTGGATCCTTGGTCATAGAAAGACGTGTTCTGGTTCTGGCAGGGGTAGTAGGTGTCAGGTTCTGGCCTCTAGGTTGGGGCCCTGCTAGAATCAGGTCATTGGAGAGTGGTCCAATCTTTGGGTAGCAAGTCTAGCTACTCAACCAGTTCAAGACCTGGTACGGGGGGTATGGTGAGCAAAATTCTAGGATGATCTGCATGACCCATGCCTTTATATAATTTCTTCCCTTCAGTTGGGGACAGGATCCACATGTGTTTCTGGCCAATAGGGTATGGCAAAAGTGATGGGGTATCATCCAGTGACTATGTTACATTATGGCAAAGGAGAAAACATTTTGCAGATGTAATTAAGGTCCCTCCTCAGTTGACTTTGAGTTCATCAAAAGGAAAATTATCCTGGGTGAGCCTGACCTAATCAGATGAACCCTTTACAAGAAAGACAGGGGCCTCCCCGAAGTCAGAAAAATTCTCATGCCGGTCTTTAAAAAGAAGGAAGTCTTAATGAGTTTTATAGCTGCAAGGAAATGAATACTTGCAACAATTACGTGAGCTTAGAGGAGGGCCCTGATGAGGCTTAGAGGAGAACCTCAGATGAGATCCAGTCTTCACGAGCACCCTGACTGTGCTGAGATCCAGCTAAGCTAAGCCCAAACACCTGACTTGTGGAGCTGTGAGATGAAAACTGTTTTTAAGTTCTGAGTTTTGTGGTAAGTTGTTATACAACAATAGAAAAAGAATATACTACTGACAGCGGTTCCACCTTTAGGCCACCCTTACTGATATTTATGTTGATGACGATGTCAAGAGGATGATGTTCTGATTTACGACACCATTGAGCGGCACTGCATTGCTGTTAATAGCTAGCACTTGGAAGCCAGATTAGCCTTGTGACTTTGGGTCGGTTACTTAACATCTCTAAGCCCCGGGCTCCTCAGTATAATAAAATGGGAAGAATCATAGCGCCCAGCTCATTGGAAGTGTGAGGATTAAATGAGATGATATGCATAGAGAACATAAAAGGTGGGGTGTCTTGTATATAGCAAGAATTCAGTAAATGTTACCTAGTTTTGTTTCTGAGAGCGTTCTCAGAAATTCCTGCGTGGCTTGACACTAGCAGGTGGAAGTTGGCTGTTAGCGATTTCTTCCCATAGTTGGTCCTTTATCATTAGTTTAAGTTTACACTTGAAGTCTTATACTGGCCCAATGTGGTACTAACCCTATTCTCATTAACAATGAGATAGGTAGGGGAATCCACAGCCGAAAGTCCATAGAATGAATTCGGACCAGAAGTCTGGGTAACATCTCCGTGGTCCCTTGAAACCTAGCCTGCGATGTCAATGAAATATACAACAGAGGACATGGAAGTGAGGGCAGACAGGGGCTTGAGAGTGAGGAATACAGCTGGGTTATAGAATCGGGAATTCCTTCTGTTTCAGGAGGTGTGGCCATTCAGCCTGGCATTCTTTTTGGTGAGTTGGAAAGGTTGTAGCTATGTTATTCAGCAAGTTGGGATGATGGATATGAATTGTTTAGCACATAATAAGTGTTTAACAAATAAATGGTAGGTGTGATGGTGGTGATGGTGGTTTTGATGAAGATACTGGGTAGAGAAGTCTCATAAATGAGTTCCTTCATGTGTCAGGAAGTTGTGTTGCAAGGGTTCGGACCAGGGATCCTGGGAGAGAAACAAGATGGGATGGAATTGGTGGTGATCCAGGGAGGGCGCTAAGTGTACCGTGATTGAGGTTTCAGTGCATCAGGGCTCGTGGAGGAAGCTTGTGTTGACATTGGAGGAAAAGAAGGAAGGCTGAAAATCTGCTGTCCAGTAGGAAAAGCCAGGAGCTTTTCAAAATTATATGGGACAAAGTTTTCAGAGGCAACTAATGAATGAGGGTAATGGAAGAGCAGGCAAAAGGGTGCCGTGTAATCAGTGTGGGGGGATCTAAGAGCCGAGAAAGACAGAGTGGAGTAGCGAGACCACGTGGCCGCAGGGGCAGCCAGCTGGTTCCAGATTTCTAGGAAGCAATGAGCTCTGCTAAGAAGCTTCTATTGTCGATGGCTCCTTTTAAAATTTCTTCCTGGCTCATCCAGCCATGGTCCTTTTTAGTTGGTTAGGCATTAGCTTGCTGATACTTTACATGTCTTCGTATCTTGTATCAGTTAAGACTCTTAGATTGAAAACCAGAGAAATGGTGCGAGCAAATCTAACTGAAGAGATCATTTCATGGCTTAGGTTGATGAAAAGTCTGGGGACGAAAGTTTAGGTGTAGCTCAGTCCAGTCCTCACATGATGCTCTCAGGACCATATCTCTCCCATTTTCAATTCTCCTTTCTTCTGGCTTGATTTCCTTCCCAGGCCCAAGGACAGACTTTTTCAGCGCCAGGCTTCTATGGTTCTTACAGCACAGGGTCACATAACAGAAGAAAAATACTCTCTCTGTCTCAGCCTTAATAGCCATCCCTAAAAGGGACTCTGATTGGTCTCATCTGGGTCACACAGTCATCCACGTGTCCTGTCCAGCCTGAGTGAGGTATTTGCTAGGGGGGGTATTTCCCCTTGATTGATAGCCCCACAAGAATTGCATAGAGGAAGGAAGAGGCAGGTCCCCAAGGAAAGTGATACAGAGCAGCGAAAAAAGTGGCAGATGACCAACTCACCCCATAAATGCTTTCACATTATGGGTGTTGTACTAATGTTTGTTGATAACGATGATGGAGGGTTTCCAGGAGAGGGGAGACATCTGTTCCAAAGAGGGGGGTTCTGGGCATCCTGAGTGCAACATGAGGGCACTAGGACAGGTGTGGGAAGAGTCAAAGCTACTGAAAGGTGAGAAAAGCTTTGCTCCAAAGGGAGGTTGTGGTGAGGAGTATTGCTCATAGTGGAGATCCAACTTTTCCTACTTCACATTTTGCCCAGGGCTGACCCTGACTCACACGAATGTATTTGCCAAGCCAAATGACTCTACAAAAATAACGTGTTTTCCAGCAATTTCCTCTTATTGGAGGGGTTGGTGACACGGCACACTTTCTGGCTTTGATGAATCATCCCAGATAGCAGGAGGCTTTAGTCTGTTTTCATACTGGATCAATTTCAAGGTCTCAAACTGTGTATTATAATTAGCAATGCAAACCTCCAGAGGATAATCTCTTAGTCTAAAGAAAATATTGAGCAGACCTTGAAGAGGATTCTTGTAAGCTTTTTCCCCCCCTTAATGTGTTTTTGGTGTCCAAGCTGAGTAAGAAAGCTGCTCTTTAAAAGGCGAGGTTTGATGCTGAGATTATCTTTATTAATAAATAAAGGTTAAATGGCAGGAGAATTCTCTTTGGTGTTTAATGACCCTTCATTAATTAGCCTGTAATATCACCGAGAGAATGAAAATATAGCAATATTTCTAAGGAGGAAGAGAAAAATCTTTGTTGGGCTAATCTGAGGCATTGAGACATAACTCTCGGACTTTTGTCGGAACTCTTGGGGAGGTGGGTGCTTATTCTTCTCTGCTGGTCTTGAAGTAAGAGTGTGTAAATTCTGGAATGAGGTGAGTCTCCATGAACAGGGAGCCAATATGGAGGAGAGCAGAGTCAAGAGATAAAGAGAGGAACACCGAATATTTGGTGACATTTTAGAAACCTAGATCAAGCCTTGCCTAAAATCTACCTGCGTGTGTTAATAAATTTCCTTTTTTCATAAGCTAGTTTGAGTTGAGTTTTCTCTCAATTTCAAGCGAGAGTTCAAAGTTACACACGTACAAAATCACCTAAATCCATGGACCAGATGCTTGATGGTGAGGAATACATTCACGAGTTAAGACTCTTACAGTTAAGGATTTTAGGGGCAGCATTTACTTCCCCCTAAATGATGCTCCTTGCTTTTTCTTGATTTTCATATAATTAGGGCCCTGCTCTGTTTGGATCTTCAAACAAGCCCTAAATGAGTCAAATCAAATGTCTGGGCTACAGTGCTTTCAGAGAGCGTCGGGCTTGACGCAAGTGTTAGGACAAATGCATTTTGGTCATCTTGGGCCCAGGATTTCAACAGATAAGAGATGCCTCTGCAGAAGTAGTGTGCTGGGTTAAAAAGAGCCCTGGGCAGGACGCAGGAGAGAATGGGGTTGTGCCGCTATTAGCTTGTGACTTGGGGATAAGGAATGCAAGGGCCCAGGGCTCAGCTTTCTCATTTATAAAACGGAAAACCTAAACTAAATGAGCTGGAAGACCCTTCCAGCTCTGAAGATCTATGACTTACTGAATCGAAGCACCCAGCCAGCCCTCCTGGGACAGTGTGAGTTTCTCAGTCTCCCCGGGGGACCCCTGATGGAGGTGCATTTCCTTGGAAGGATATTTCCAGGTCTGCAGCTGTCCACCTTAGAACTGGCAGGCTGGGTGCTAATTGGCTTTGCCTTTATGTCTAGTGGCTGCTTGCCTGATTTTTAGCATCACGCAAGGGTAAGTAGGCAGCTGCCGTCATATGAGAAGAGAAAAAAATGGATAGGGAGGGGCCCTCTCCTCCCAATTTGTTTATTTAAGGCAAAAAGTTTGACACGTTAGCCTATTTGAAAGAGCACTAAGGCTTTTCTGAAGTCAAAAAACAAGTTACTGGCAGGGCTGAGACTAGGGCCTCCTGACACGAGGCCCAGGGCCGGCTTAGGGGAAGGACAGCTGGGAGCCGGGGAGATACACGTCCGTCACCTGCTTTCCAACTCTGCCAAGTGCTGCCCTCCCAGCTTCTCTGCATTGGGGATAGGGGTGTCCGGCAGACTGAGCAGCCGAAGTGGCAGGAGCTGCAAAAGGGTCCTTCAGTGAAGCTGTCCTTGGCCATGAGCTAGAGGGCAGGAGGGCGCAGAATCCTCACTCACAGCGGCCCACTGAACCCTCTCCCTTGTCAAATTGAGATGTCCTTTGCATATCATAGAAGTCACCATTTAAAGGGTATAGTTTGGTGGGTTTTGGTATCTTCACGAGGTTGTGCCATCATCACCACGGTTTAATTCTAGAACATTGTCATCACCCCCGAAGGAAACTGTGCACCTGTTAGTAGTCACTCTCCCTTACACCCACCTCCCAGCCCCCCACAACCATCCATCTACTTTCTGCCTCTGTGGATGATTTGTCTATTCTGGACATTTCATATAAATGGAATCCCACAACATGTGGCCTTTTGTGTCTGGCTTCCTTCCCTTAGCATAGGGTTTTCAAGGTTCAGTCCCCTTGTAGATTGTATCAGTACTTCATTCCTTTCTATGGTTGAATGACATTCCATTGTATGGATTTGCCACTTTTTGTTTATTCATTCATCACTTTTTAAAAAGATTTATTTATTTATTTGAGAGTTAGAGAAAGAAAGAGAGAGTGGGGGTAGGGGTAGGAGAAGTGGGAGGGTGAATCCTTAAGCAGATTCTCCGCTGAGCACAGAGCCCAGTGTGGGGCTTGATTCCAGGGCTCTGAGATCATTACCTGAGCTAAAATCAAGAGTCAGCTGCTTAACTGACTGAGCCACCCAGGTACCCCTCTACTCACCATTTGATGAAGATTTGGGTTATTTTCACTTTGGGGCTCCTATGAATAATTCTATGGACATTTGTGTCCATATTTTTGTATAAAGAAATGTTTTCTTTTTTCTGGGTATATCTCCATGAGTGGGATTGCTGAGTCACATGGTAATTATGTTTAACTTTTTGAGCAACTGCGAAACTCTTTTCCACATTGTTCATCTCTTTAAGCACAGGTGCACAAAGAAAAATAGAAATTGCTGTCATGTTTGGACGGAAAGGATGGTGCTATAATGTTACTCTTTATGTTATCTTTTCTTAGAGCACATTCTTTCCTCTTATGCTATAGGCATCAGTCAGCTAGAAGGCATTTCAGCTTTGGAATTAGAAAGGTCTGCAATGGTGCCTTCAATTTTCTGGGTCCTTAGTTTCCTCCTCTGTAAAGTGGGGCCAGGATTCCTGTGAAACTTGAATGAGACAATGGCCAAAGAGCTCTAGGAAAGAGCTGAGTACTAAGCAGCCACTGACTCAGCACTAATGCCCCTTGACCCTCTTCTAGAGAGGGACAGTCTTCGTTCTCTGTATGCCCAGCACCTAGAAAGACTCCTGGCCCGAAACTGTTGTTTACTACTTGGTTGGTCGACGAGGGAATGAGGGAACACGTCCATGAACGGGGTAATGCCTGCATACAGTAGTTCTTCGATAAATGTCAGGTAACGGAATGAATGAATAAAAAAGGAAAGATAAAAGCATTAACACTTCAGGAGATGAGCTCTTCTTCTTCTTTTTTTTTTTTTTAAAGATTTTATTTATTCATTCGACACAGAGAGAGAGAGATAGCCAGAGAGAGAGGGAGCACAAGCAGGGGGAGTGGGAGAGGAAGAAGCAGGTCCCCAGCGGAGGAGCCCGACGTGGGGCTTGATCCCAGCACGCTGGGATCATGGCAGACGCTTAACGACTGAGCCACCCAGGTGCCCCAAGGAGATGCGCTCTTCTTAAAACAAGTTCCCTACAGAAAGATTTTTCCTGGCATTTGGGAGACTGCCTGAGATCACTCATAGGCAACATATGTACATCTGTCTCTTTCCCTTTGAAATGAATAGGTCTGTGCTCCGGCCACTGTCCGTCTCTATATGGGAGGAGCAGCCTTAGTATTTAGAAAGCCATGATCACGTGACATTTTCCTGTCCATCATCACCGGGGTCCCAGGAGCGGGAGAGCCAGAGAAAGCCTGTCTGTCCTGCTCAAATGTTCCTGTTTGTCATTTTTATGCCCTGGCATCCCAGGCCACGCAGAGATGCAGGGCTGACCATGCCAGGAACAGCCTGGCACACGAGGAGATAAGACAGTTGAGTTGAACACAAATTGAATGATTCCAACCTTGAGACCTAATCAAAGAGATTTAGTATGTTTTTATTTTATTTTTTTTAAAGATTTTATTTATTTATTTAACAGAGAGAGAGAGAGAGACAGCCAGAGAGAGAGGGAACACAAGCAGGGGGAGTGGGAGAGGAAGAAGCAGGCCCCCATCGGAGGAACCTGATGTGGGGCCCGATCCCAGAATGCTGGGATCACCCCCTGAGCCGAAGGCAGACGCTTAACGACTGAGCCACCCAGGCACCCCTAGTATGTTTTTTAAAAGGCGCTGATGTTGACACAATTAGGGAAAAGATGCATGGAGAACACATCGGGCAGGAAGCTTTATGTGAACCATGAAATAAATGTGGGTACCGTCTCAGAGTCATGATGGCCTGGGTGTATCTATCAACCTTGTACTCTGAGAGTAAGACACGCTTTCCAGAGAGCTGGCATTTTTTAAGAATGGTGCAAGTTTTTGTGAAAAGATTTTAAAATGCACAAAAGATACATGGATAAGAATCTGAGGAAATTTCTGTTCCTGAACAGGAATGATTTTTTTTCTGCTGTGTCTACAGAAAGCGAGGCCAAGTACAGTTATTGAGAGAACTCGGCCAGCAAAATCCTGTCGAGGGGAGGGTGGGAAGGAGTAGAGGGTCCTATATTCTCACAGATGGTCTGTCCTTATCGATCAGATTCAGATGCCTGCCTCCCCATGTTTTTTCCCCTGGGCAGGTGGGACCTTCTTATACGTTTACCACCAAATACATAGCATGGGCTGGGGTGCGCGCTCCCGCTGGCACGGTGCTGGAAGCAGGGCGGATGGTGAGACTAATGTGTCTTTGGAGGAGCTTTGGAGGTTGCGCTGGAAGGTCTATACGCTGTCACCCCTCAGGGGATCCCCTGGTACGTGTGGGTGAACTCAGAGCTAAAGGTGAACCGAGTTGCTCTTTGTCCAAGGTCACTGCACTGTTGCTAGAAATGCTTCCGAGTCCACGCGGTCCGCATGGAACACTTGCCTGGCAGTGGGAGAGGGAGATGAGGGTTTCTCCCAGGGGCTCTGTCCCTTCTCCATAATGAAAGCGTTACTAATCAGTGTTTTCCAAACTGTGCCCTGAAGAGTTAGATTTCCTCTGAGAACTTTCAAGGAAGGGAGACAGGTGGACCAGTCTCTGGGCCCCAAAACTCTCTTTCAAAAGTGTTTTGCTTTCCCTGTCCTAAACATTGGCGCTTATTCAACAATGCTATTTGCACACGAGATGTGCTGCTCAAACAATGTTTGAGAAACCGCCCGGCCAGTGCGTCCATTAAGTTCCCTTCTCATTTAAAATGTGGAGAGCTGCGTTTCCAGCCATTCCTGCCCACTGGGATCCTTTCTGCTCCGGGACCAGTGAATAGACAAGATGAGTCTTCGCTCAGTGTTCTCGTGAGGGTCCATTTCTATGATTTACAACCTGCTACGGATTCACATGGTCTCTACTCATGGAACGAGGGCCGAGAAGCCTACCGGTGCTAACGATAGATTCCACACACTCTGAGGACCTCATTTAGGAACGGGCGAGCTTCTGTGTCTGTGTCTGACTCTTAAGTTGCATGAACCCAGAAACTCGTCGTTCTTTTAGGGTTTCCTAAAACACTTCTGCCTGTCTCACCAAACAGGCGTCCAGAGTGGCCTGATGAAGGTTCCTCTTTGCTTAAAATATACTGCCTGATAGCCCGAAGGCTTGTGAGGAGGAGGGATTGAGGGGCAGTTCAACATCCCGTAAACAGGCTGCTTGGTGTATATGCTAATGAAATGACCATCTGCGTCCAATAATTATAAGAGGTCTCCCCTGACTGCTCTCCATGTGCTGGCACAGACCGGGGGGAGGCACCCCCTTTCCAGCCACTGCAGCCCGGGGAGGAGAGGCTGGGGAGGAATCACGCATATTCCTCCACTTCGAGGCACACAGCCTGCTGAGCGGACAGGTGCTGGCCGCGTGATGTCCGTGGGCAGTGAAGCCAGCCTGTCCTAGGAGCTGACATCTATATCTCCGTCTCGCTGCGTTTGAAAACTGACACAACATAAGGAATGTCACTCTCTATTACTCGACTTTCACAGGCGTCTCTATTGCTTTGGAAGTCCTGTGAGCTAATGTCTCGGACACAACTGCCGGCTCACTTCAGCTTGACGAGCTGACCCGTGGCAGGGGGGCCGGGGCACGAGTTCCTGACCTTGTCTGGGCTCCGGGTTGTGGGTGCTGTCCGACCTCCGCTGGCAAGTAGACATGACTGCGCATTGGTTTTTCTGCTTGATGACTCTGGCCAAGCTCAAGCTTTCCTTTGTTAGCTAAATAGACTTGGCATGCAGACCTGATACGTGCATGCGTTTGTGCAGGACACGGTTTTAAATGGTTAGTGTTACTCTGGAGCCCGGACTAGAGCGCAGAGCAAGTGTAACGCGGGTCTGCCCGCACAGCCCGTTCTTGTCTCGGGTGTCCACCAGCTCCCACGTTGGCTCCCTGCCCGCCCTTTCTCCTCGGGCACTTCCTGTTGTCCTGAGAGAACCTCTGGCGGGGCAGACCGAGCAGACACTACCAGGTGAGTGTGCAAGTAGGAGCAGAGAACCTACTTCTATTTGCTGAGAGAAGCTAAAAAGTCTTCTGAGAATTTCAAGTATGTGTCACAGGATGGAGAAAAGACAACAGATGTATTTTCATTGTGTTTGAAGGCAGAATTCTAGAAGACCACTCCAGGGTATGGTTTTCTTATACGCTTGACCTCAGCCTCATCACTTTTAAATAAAGATATCTATAAGTATATTTAATATTCCTGTAAAAATACTAGAAAACAAGAAACAACTTTTTCCTTTCTTTCACCTGTCTATCTATCTATCTATCTATCTATCTATCTATCTATCTATCTATCATCTATCTATCTAATCTATCTATTTATCTATCTACCTATCTATCATCACTCACCTATTTCTCATTCTAAAAATTCAACACTAGTGGGGTGCCTGGGTGGCACAGCGGTTAAGCGTCTGCCTTCGGCTCAGGGCGTGATCCCAGCGTTCCGGGATCGAGCCCCACATCAGGCTCCTCTGCTATGAGCCTGCTTCTTCCTCTCCCACTCCCCCTGCTTGTGTTCCCTCTCTCGCTGGCTGTCTCTGTCTCTGTCGAATAAATAAATAAAATCTTTAAAAAAAATAAAAAAAATTAAAATTCAACACTAGTTTAATTTGTCTTTGTGGATAAATGAAGGTTAGGAATTTCCGGGGAAGAGTGGGAGGCCTCAAGTAGGACATACGTAAGATGAGAAAAATTTATTAGTGGAAGAGTTAAGTTTTTAATGAGAAATCTCATGTTTGGCTTTTAACTCACTCTAGAAAACACACTGGCTTTCATTATAAGCCTTTTATTCAGTTTCCTTTTTATGTTATTTTTTTAAGGATTATTTATTTATTTATTTGAGAGAAAGAGAGAGAGAGCAGGGAGAGGGGCAGAGGGAAAGGGAGAAGCAGGCTCCCTGCCAAGTAGGGAGCCTGATGCAGGGCTAGATCCCCAGACCCTGGGATCACAACCTGAGCTGAAGGCAAACGCTTAACTGATTGAGTCACCCAGTGCCCCCTTGGTTTCCCTTTTAGACAGTTCTTTTAGATCATTATGCTGCTTGGTTCTTCCAACAACACTGAGAGGAGAAGACTAATTTTTAGATGAGGAAACTGAGCTCCGAGAGATAAAAGAAGGTGGACTAAGCACACAGTGTTCTGTTCCAAAACTTTAAAACTGACAGAACACACACACACACACACACACACACACACAGACAAGTGGAGGAAACTTCCCAGTGGAAAGATCTTCATAGAAACTATGACAAACCCTGGAAATATCAAAGAAGGAAACCCTGATCTGAAATGATCACAGGGAATGATTTTTGCAAAGGGTGGGAGACATGCCAAGGGGAGGTGGCAGATGCTCGGAGCAGGGGACGTTTGGGGGCAACTGAACTCGCGTACTGCGTGCCCATCGGCTGGTAAGTGATGGCTCCAGGAGTGAAACCCCAGCCTGTTCTCTCTAATGCCTATGATGTTCCTATCCATTCTTCAGTACGCACATAAGATTTGGGACTTGGCCGGGTCTACACGGCACAAAGTAAATAGAGATCTGGTGGCATCTTGTTAATTTGAGCACTGTGCATCAGTGAAGGACATAATTCAGGGTTATTCATGATTTTCCCCTGTTTGATCTCAACTTTTTTGTTTTTTTGCTTAAGAATGAACTTTATTGCAGTATAAATTGTATGCAATAAAACTGACCAATTTTAAGTGTACAATTTTTTAAGTTCTGACAAATACATACAGTGTATAACCATCACTGCAATCATGATATAGATAGTTCCCTACAAAGGTAAACATTGAGTTACCATACAACCCAGCAATTCTGCTCTAGAGATATACCCAAGAGAAATGGGAATGTTATATTCATGTGAAAATTTCGATACAGATGTCTATACCAGCACATTTAATCACCCCCAAAAGTTCCCTTGTGCTCCTTTGTAGGCTTTCTTCTCCTCTTCCCTCTTACACCATGATAATCACTGATTTACCTTTGCTTTTTCTAGTTTGGTCTTTTCTAGAGTTTCACGTAAACCACGGAGTATGCAGTCTTTTGTGATCAGTTTCTCTTGTTTATCATACGTTTTTGAGATTCATCCATATTGTTTATTATGTATCATTAGTTTATTCCTTTTTATTGCTGAGTAGTAGTCCATGAATGAATATATTACGATCTGCTTATCCATTAAACAATTGATGAACACTTTGTATATTTCTAGTTTTTTGATTATTATGAATAAAACTGCTATGAACACTTGAGTAAAGACTTTGTATAAATGTATATTTTTAATTTCTTTTTAATAAATACCGTAGAGGGGTTGAAAGTCATATGGCACGTGTATTTTTAACTTAAAAAAAAAAACTGCCAGGAGCACCCGGGTGGCTCAGTTGGTTGGGCTTCTGATTTCGATTTCCGCTCAGGTCTTGGTCTTGGGTCGTGGGTTTGAGCCTTACCCTGGGTATGGAGCCTACTTCCAAACAAAACAAACAAAACAAAACTGCCAACCAGTTTTCCCATGGAGCTTTACCATTTTGCATCCCACCAGCAGTGAGGGGGGGGGTCTAGCTCTTCTATATCCTGGTTAGCAAAGTTTTTAAAATTTTAGCCATTCAGTGGGTGTGTAATGGTATCTCATTGTGGTTTTACTGTGTATTTCCTTAAAGACTAATGATATTAAGCATCTTTTTCTGTGTTTGCCATTTGTGTTTCTTTTTTTTAGTGACGTGTTTAATCTAATTTTTTGTCCTGTCTTTTAACTGGTTTTCTTTTTCTTACTATTGAATTTTAAAGGTACATGTCCTTTATCCAATATATATTTGCAATATTTTTTTCCCAGTCTGTGAGAGAAAGAAGTCCACCTTATTGTTGATTTTAGGGTGAAAGCATTTCACCATTAAGTATAATGTTTGCTCTAGAGTTTTCGTAGCTGCTGCTTATCAGTTCAAGTAGTTTCTTCCTATCCCAGTTTGTTGAGAGCTTTTATCATGAATGGATGTTGAATCTTGTCCAGTGCTATTTCCAAAGCTATCAAGATGAACTTGTGATTTCTCTTTTTCGGTTTGTTAAGATGGTGAATTATATCAATTGGTCTTGAATATTAAACCAATCTTGCATTCCTGGGAGGGATTCCACTTGGTCATAAGGTATTATCCTTTCTATGTATTTCTGGATTTGATTTTCTAAAACTTTGTTAAAGATTTTAATGTTTATGTTTATGAGGGACATTTGTTCGTAATTATTTTTTGTTGTAATACCTTGTCTGGTTCTGGTTTGAAGGTAAGGTGCGTTTCATAAATGAGATAGGAAGTGTTCACTCCTCTTTTATGAAAAAAATTAGCATAGGATTTGTATTATTTATTCCTTATATGTTTGGAAGAACTCATAAATAATGTCTCATGTCAAATCTTATGGAATTTTCTTCATGCGAAGGTTTTAAACTATGGGTTAAATTTTTTAAATTATAAGCAAGGCTACTCAGGTTATCTATTTCTTCTAGAATGAGCTTTGATTGTGTCTTTCAAATAATTTTATCATTCCATCTAAGTTATCAAATTTATTGACATCACATTCAAAATATTCCTTTATTATCTGTTTAAACAGTTATAAGATCTATAGTGATATCCCATCTTTCACTCTTAATATTGGTGATTTATGTCTTCTCTCCTTTATTTTTCACCAGTCAGGCTAGATGGTTATCAATTTTGCTCATCTTTTCAAACTCCAAACTTTTATTTTCATAGTTTTTCTGTTTTCAATTTCATTAATTTATACACACACACACACATACACACACACACACACGTGTGTGTGCACAAGCTTGTTTTACGGCCCACAGTGTAGTCTATCTTGGTGACTGTTCTAGGTGCTATTGAGCTATTGAGAGGAGTGTTTTATAAATGTCAGTTAAGCCAAGTTCATTGATTAGTTTGTTTAAATTTTCTGTATCTGTGCTGATTTTCTGTCTATTTTCTCTATCAATTACTGAGAGAAGAGTGTTGAACTTTCAAATGTAATTATGAATTTGTCTATTTTTCTTTTGAATTTCATTAATTTTGCTTCATATATTTTGAAACTCTATTATCAGGTACATAATTTAAGATTGTTATGTCCTCTTAACTCTGTTATTAAGTACATAATTTAAGATTACCATGTCCTCTCGATGAATTGATTCCTTTATGATAAAATCTCTCTATCTCAGATAATATTCTGTGCTTTATTTATTTTTTTTTAAAGATTTTATTTATTTATTCGACAGAGACAGCCAGCGAGAGAGGGAACACAAGCAGAGGGAGTGGGAGAGGAAGAAGCAGGCTCTCAGCAGAGGAGCCTGATGTGGGGCTCGATCCCATAACGCCGGGATCACGCCTGAGCCGAAGGCAGACGCTCAACCGCTGTGCCACCCAGGCGCCCCAAATATTCTGTGCTTTAAAATCTACCTTGTCTAATACAGTCACTCCAACTTTTCTTTTATTTGTATTTTTTGTGTATATAATTTTCCATTCTTGGGGCACATGTGTGGCTCAGTTGGTTAAGCGCCTGCCTTCAGCTCAGGTCATGATCCCAGGGGTCTGGGATTGAGCCTCACATCGGGCTCCCTGCTCAGTGGGGAGTCTGCTTCTCCCTCTGCCTTTCTTCTTGGTTTGTACTCTCTCTCTCTCAAATAAATAAATAAATAAATAAATAAAATCTTTAAAAAATAATTTTCCATTCTTTTATTTTTAACTTACCCATGTCTTTATATTTCAAGTTTCTTGATAACATACAGTTTGATCTTGCTTTTTAATCCAATCTGAGAAGCTCTGTATTTTAATTTAAGTATTTGGACAATTTATACTTACTGTGATGAACTATTTGAGTTTAAAACTTCCATCTTGTTATTTGTTTTCTATTTGTTCCATCTGTTCTTTGTTCCTTTTTTTTTTTTTTTAAAGATTTTATTTATTTATTTGACAGAGATAGAGACAGCCAGTGAGAGAGGGGAACACAAGCAGGAGGAGTGGGAGAGGAAGAAGCAGGCTCATAGTGGAAGAGCCTGATGTGGGGCTCGATCCCAGAACGCCGGGATCACGCCCTGAGCTGAAGGCAGACGCTTAACCGCTGTGCCACCCAGGCGCCCCAGTTCTTTGTTCCTTTTATCCTCATTCTTTGCCTACTTTGAAATTAATTTTTTATGTTCCATTTTTATCTTTACTTTTTACTTATTAACTATATTTTTTCATTTTATTATTAATTTTTTTATTGGTTTTAACATCCTTATTTGTTAGTCCCATCATCTGTTATTTCTTGGCTGTTTCCATTTATTGACTTTTCTTATTACAGAACATATTCCCTTGCTTCTTTTCATGTCTTATAATTTTTTATTGGGTACTATATATTATGAATTGGTGTTTGCTTAATCTTTTTTTTTTTTTTTAATTTTGTTGTGTTGTTAAAAATTCTGTTGTGTTTTGTTCTGGTACACAGTTAAGTGACTTGGAATCAGTTTGTCTTTTTGATTTGCATATAAGCTTTGTTGGGGCATGTCCAGAGCAGCTTTTAGTCTAGGTCTAATTTTATCCTTACTAAGGAAATACCCTTTTGTGGATTTTACATGATGCCCCATATGACAATGTCTTTCCACCTTGTCCAGGGTGGGAGGCCCAGACTGTTCCTAGCCCTGTGTGAGCTTTGGAAATTGTTGTGTGTATTCATGTCTGATGATTCTTTTTCTCAGCTCTGGTAATTTCTTCTCTTGCATGTGAAGATCAGTACCCAGCCAAGGACTTGACCAGACCCTTCTACAGATACTTAGAGCTCTCTCACTATGTAGTTTCCTTACCCCTGATTCTCTATCCCTCAAATTTCAGCTGCCTTGGCTTCTCCGAACTCTGATCTCTCTCTCCTCAACTGAGGAGAACTGCTAGCCTCTGGTCAAGTTCTCTCTCCCTGTCCTGCGGCCTAAAAATGGCCTTCAGCAATTATAGTCAGTCACCATTCTCTCAGGGATCACAGTTCCACACTGTCTACTGTAGTTTAATGTCTGAAAACAAGTCATAGGTTTTGTCCTGTTTTGTTGTTGTTGTTGTTGTTATTGTTGTTTAAGGCAGGAGGATAAATTCAGTTTCTGTTATTCCATCTATAAGCAGAAGTCCTGTCTTATGTGTTGTTTCCTCTTGTCAAAAGCATTTTAAAGCTGGAAAATAAAAAGTTCAGAGGACACGTAAAGGCAAAACTTTTATCTTCTGTCTCTTTGCTTCCAAACAGAATCTCCAGTGTAACCTATTTGCCTGACAGAAGTCCCGGGCTTTTTGAACTCAGGTTTATTGACAAGTAGATTGAAAATAAAAAAAAGATAGGTTAGGTATGTTTATGGCACACTGAGTTCTTTATGGATGTGTGCTATTTGTCTCCAGAAACATCCCATAACACAGCCTGATACTTCAGAGGACCTCACAGAAGTTGGTCATTTTCTTTGGTTTGACCTATCTGCACTTGTTTCTTAGAAGAACAAAAGTTAAAGGGGAAAGATTTATACGATCTGAAGAGAAACCAGAGTTTGGGGCGCCTGGGTGGCTCAGTCGTTGAGCGTCTGCCTTCGGCTCAGGGCATGATCCCAGGGTCCTGGGATCGAGCCCCATATCAGGCTCCCTGCTCCACCGGGAGCGCTGGGAGCCTGCTTCTTCCTCTCCCACTCCCCCTGCTTGTGTTCCCTCTCTCGATGGCTCTCTGTGTGTCAAAAAAAATAAATAAAATCTTTAAAAAAAAAAAAAGAACAAAAGTTAGCATGCTCTCCCTGTGCCTCCGTGAGGATCCTCTCAGAGGATCTGTCTTTTGAAACACTTGAGTGACAAGTGCCACCAGTGGTATCAAAAGAATCCAGGGAATTAAGTTCCAAAAAACTTACACCAAAGAACCATTAAGGGCAAAGGGAAGTGAGTATGTTCGCCTAAGCAGGATAAATTGAAGCAGCAAACTACAAACATATTGTTGAAATCTGATATTTTATATTCAAAACCCATGCATTTAATTCTGTATGTTTCATAGTTTGAATAGTGTATTCTTCATATGCAGTGTTCTGGATGCAACACAATACTCTGTTTCTCTTCCAGCACACAATGAACTCCAAGAGCTGGCCTATGCAGAACCCCACTATCCTTTCTCCACTTCTTTGTCAACCACATCTAAGATTAGGCATAGACTTTGCTCTCTCCTCCTTCCATCTCGAGCACTACAGTGGGACAGGGACAGACAACTTGTCACCCCATTTTTCAAAAGTTGCCCACACTTATTCTGCTGGCTTCATGAATGATGTCTTCTCCATGACAAGATAATAAACAATGTGTGATGATCATGTCTGGAGGGTCTTTTGCATGACTTCAGAGGATAGTATAGTTCTAGAGACAGAAAAGACACTGGGAATTTCATGGCTTATGAAGTTAGATCAAGTTAGCTAGGAGTTCTGAGTTTTCTTGAAACTCAGATGAATTGATTTCGGTTGACTATTTTTTTCTCATTGAGTCCTGCGGTACAGCCCTCTCTTCTACCTTTCTGCCTCTCTTTTTGAGCTGTATGGGGGGTAGGAGGAGGAGTGGGAACAGGGGATGGGGTGAGTAGTTAAGTCTATGCTTCCTGTGTGGCTATGCAGGGGAATGAACCAAACTCTTTGTTTCTGCTAGCCATCCAAATGTCTTTGTGTGGTAGAGAAGAGCTGGAGTTATTACTCAGAATTTACTAACAGGAAACAGAGGCCCAGAGGGGGTAAGTGATTAATCCATGGTTACTTGGGTAGAGTGGCGAGATGAAGGAGAAGAGGACAGCTCTCTGAATCGTACTTTTCTTACCATTGTCTTCCTGTGTGGTCCAGCGACTCAACTAAATGCCATCTTCTCTTTAAAACAATAGAGATTTGCCTTTCTAAAGTAAATATTTATTTCATGGAGTGGAGAAATTAATTTAAGATATTTGGTCAAATCAAAGATGGAGGCATTCGTCCCCATAGTACAACACAACACTTGTTTACAGTGGCTTCCTCATTCTCGATGGCCATCACCTCTAACTTAAACTTTCTCTCTTTTGAGGGGAAAAAGAAATCCCAAAGTGCACTTATCCCAGGGTAATAAATAATTAGTCTTTGCAAGGATGTATTACTGGAATTCGGAATGGAAAGAGTTCACCTTTATTTTGTCAGCAGTTTGAAGGTGTCACTTTGAAAGTTACATCCACAGTCTCCAGTGGAAAATAAACTACTGTTGTCATGTAGACCTGTCATTTCATACCCCGAACACTTCACAAATGGGGCCTTGGAAACCTGAGATGCACACTGTATGGTGTTTTATGATTTTTTAAAAGTATTTTGTCATCTAGTCAAAGGCAGGAATAGCAGCTAAATCCTAGAAAAGAGCCTTTGATTCAAGCCTCCTCACACGGCTAATCTCTTCATGCCATCACATCCCATACTCAGTCCACAGTTAGTCAAGGTGCGTGCCTCGAAGACTTCAATGGTCCAAACGCAACATCCAGCAACTAGTAGCAAATGGAAGATTAAATTGCTTCCTCTCAGACTGTACATCTTTCTGTTTTGTAAGCCTGCTAGGGGACAAACACTTCTCACTGGCAGGCCCAGCCACAACTTTAAAATAGAGGCCGATGTTTACATAAAGGTTATTATTGTAACCCTATAAAAATGTAGAGCTTGATTAGGGTTAGGGGAATGGTGTGAGCTCATTGGTTTGGAGGAGCTCTATTTCTGTTGTTTTGACAGTTCATTTCCATTATTATACTCAAGAAAATATAGGGAGTTTATAGTTTTCAGCTGAGCTGTCCGGTCCAGAAGCTGTTAATATATGGTAGCGATTGAGCCTTTCAATGTGGCTTATCCACACTGAGACACAGCATTGCCTTAGACCTTTTCCCATAGTGGTTGTTTACTTGTCATCGTCAGAGAAAGCAGGAATGGAAGGGAAGAGGTCAGCTGGGCCAAATCCTAAGCACTTTTTGTGACGTGTAGGTCCAACAGGGGACTGAGGTAAATAAGTATAGGTGTACCTTGATGTTTTTGAGTTTGGCTCTCAAGGTGTTGGTGAACTTGGCAAACACCTCGCCGTTGGTGATTTTTGGGTTATCTCCCCATCTTTAACCTCCAAATGAACACTGTCCAACAAGAATATACATGAATCCCATACATAATTACAAATTGTCCTATGGCCACATTAAAAAGGGAAAAAGAAACAGGACAAGTGAATTTTGATGATAGATTTTATTTAGCTCAGCATACACAAGTATTATCATTTAAAAAATGTAATCAATATAAAAATTATGAATGGGATTTTTACTTTTTTTTTTTTTGCTACTAAGTCTTCGAAATCTGACATGTATTTTGTACTTACAGCACACTTCAAATCGTCCAAGTCACTTTTCAAGTGTTCAAAAGTCATATGCGGTTACTCTACTGGATGGCATGGACGTCTTGGTTTTAGTCAAAGAGGCAAGGGGAAGTTATAAACTGGAGTCTAGAATAAAAGTAAAACACTTCATAGTTATGCTTAAGTTTATTACAGATCATATTAACATGTAAGTATGGACTTCAAAGAACTTTATAAATCTGGGTTGATGTATATCTCTAGAAATCTAACTAGAGGTAAAAGGGAAAAGAAGAAATATCACTGATCACCTAAAATGTACCAGAAACGGTGTTAGATGCTTTACATACACATCATTCATTAAATCCTCACAATAACACTGTGGGCATTACTACTGGCCCATTGAAAGCTAATGGAATGAAGGCACAGGGGGTTAGGGAGGCTACCCAAAGAAACACAGTGATAAGTCAACAGTGGAGCAGAATTGCACCTGAGCCCGCACTGCCTAACTAGCTGACCGAGCTTCATTCATCCAGAGATCTTAGATCACCCTATTCGGGTAGATTGAACCTTAAATTTGTCAAAACTCCTTGACCAGAAAGCCCTCTAGCATGGATCGAGAAACCAGGCGCACCACACAATTTCCAACTGCAATTTTTATTTTTTAATTTCAGTGGACTTTGTTATACATCCAGGAAAAAGCATGAAGAAAAACAGAGATAGCCATCTTGTAAATAGATAGATGGATAGATATGTAAATAAACAGACTATATTTTATGGATGGGAAATACTGTGGACACAACTGCTTATAGCCTAGATGCTGTCCTTGGATGACACTGGGCAAGCCTGTCATTTGTCTTCCGATGTCTCCCTTGCTTTTGGCCAGTGAATCTTCTCACTGAACACTTCTAGAGTGTCTTGTCTGTTTATTGGCCATGGAACCTCTTTGCGACCACTAAAACAATGAAAAGTCCAGGAAATGCAGCTCTGGAATTTCATCCTGGTTCATTGGCTAGGTCTCTGAACCTGACTTGCTTGGTTTCTTGCACACTCAACAGGGCCATTTTCCTAGCTGGAAACACCCCGGTAGGATGCATCAAGGCCAACTGGCATGATGGGTGGCTCCGTAGAGGTGAGCATGGTGACTGAGAACCTCCAGTCTTTGAAGGGCTTGGGGAGGGGGCAAGCCTTCGCAGCAAAATCTACAAATCAAACACATTCAAAATAACGTACCAATGAGCACCGCGTCATTGTGCGATGGAAGGTCAGGTACTGTAAGCGGTGAGCAGACATGCCTTAATTAGTTCAAGATCTTCAAAGAACAGCACAAGCTATAGAGTCACAACGTAACCCTGCGGGCTGTCTTACTAATTCAGAGAGCAACTTTCCCCGAAGTGCCTTCCCCAGTACTTTCCCTAAAAATTCAAAGGATGCCAAGATTAAAAGCATTTGGAAATTAAATATAAGGAAATGCACACTGTTTTTCCTGGGTACAGAAAGCCTCTCTTTCGATCACAGTGGTCAGGTTGGACTGTTCACTTCTAGGGAGATGAAGAAACCTATCCTAGAGATTTTCCACATGGGAAAGACTAGAATAATACAAACTGCTGTGTGTTTTCTGAAGATAGTGCATTTAACTCCCAGGCTAGCTGAAGAAAG
This sequence comes from Ailuropoda melanoleuca, assembly GCF_002007445.2. NCBI lineage: Eukaryota > Metazoa > Chordata > Mammalia > Carnivora > Ursidae > Ailuropoda > Ailuropoda melanoleuca. The sequence continues at coordinate 63,115,383 of NC_048231.1, forward strand.
AACATTCAATGTGCCACATATTTTTGTTTTAATGTTTTAAAAATTGAGGAGGAATAATCAAAACATGGCCAAAGACTGTTTAATCTAACCAAGATGGGTAGGAGCGGACAGCGGGACATGCTTATTTGTTCTAGATGTGGTTGTTGTTTTTGTATTCTTAAGTCCTTGCTGCTCTTGTAAATAAGGCCTTTCACAGGGAAAAAATAAAAACCGAGACAGACTGACCCCCAATTCAAACCAAATTGCCATGGTGTTTTGGTGTGTAAGTTGGAATTACGTTCTTCACAGCAGTGATTTTTAGTCACGTGCACTGGGTTAGATTGATTGTCAAATTTGGGGAAGGGAAAGAATTTTCCTTTGGGGTGTACTGGCAATTATTTTTCAGTTGTTTTTGCCCTGCCCTGGAGCATGGAGCCAATATCATTTTTAGGATCAGGTGAGTTTATCCAACATGATCAATTTCCTGTGATTGTCTGCTGCTGTCACTGCGGGGAGGGGAAAGCAGCTCTCCTTGATCACTTTGACACTAAGAGCTGTCATTTGGAAATTGACCAGGACATAAAACTCTGGGCCCCTAATGACAACCACAAAAAGATCAAGAGACTAATGGGGTCACGGGGAGAGTCGGGATAGTACAAAGCATGTTACCCCTCGCCCCTGCCTTTCCTGCTCCCTCTAATGAGGCGCAGCACTGGGTAACTCGTGTCAAGTAATAATGCATCACGCCTCTAGAGTGTTCTGTCAGGACCTGAAGAGTAACGTGACATGACAGACGCACTGAAAGATAATGAGTCAAATTCTCCCTGCTGCAGAACTTCGCCAGATAGGAATCACAGGCGCTGAAGAAGGCTGAGGGTTCAGCTTCTGGAAGAGCAAATGTGCTCCATGGGCACATCCAGACAGGCAGCCTATTTGACAATTTCTAGGGTTTGCTGGGAACTGGGCCAAATCCCATGGGTGAAATTGTCCTCTCACTAATTCCAAGAGCTTTTTATCTACGCCCTGGAGTTTCACTCTTTGGTTCTATTTCTGTCCCACAGACATTTCTGCTTACTGGTGCCTTCCTTTCTTCTTCCCCATTTAATTCAAGCCAACAAACACTTACTGAGAATGTATTAGGAGCCTGCTCAGCATTGCCCATGGTCCTGCTCTCATACCTACACGGCCCGCTTTTCACAGACAGCCAGAGTGACAGGTAAAGACGTCAGTTAAAAGCATGTTGATCACCTGCTTTAAATCTCAAAATATCCCCAGTCCTTCTCCTCACCTAACAGATCTTACATGACATCATGCAGTACATTCCAGCCACACTGGTTTTCTCCCCGCTCCTTGAATACACCTTCCTCATCTCTGCCTTGGTTCAGCAGGGTTGGGAATCGTGGAGGTTAAGAGAAAAGTGTTTCAAGAAGAAGGGCACAACCAACTGTGTTGAGAGTTGAGTTTGAGTACGTTGGTTAATCAGTCACACACTAACCTTGGGAAAATGGAGGTCAGTAGAGATTCTGACAAGAGCAGTTTCTCTGGTGGGAGTGGAAGCTTCATTGTTAGCCGGCGGAGGAGAGGAAAGGAGATGAGGAAAAGAAGGATGTCATTGGAGGCAACTCTTCTGAGGTGCTCTGCTATGAAGGAGAATGGAGAAATGGGGCAGTAGCTGGAGGCGGGATGTGGTAAAGGGAAAGTTGTTATTTTATATATTGTAGTTGGTAGATAATACAGCATGCTTCCGTGCTGACGGGCTGCCATGGTGGAGAATCTTTGAAATGCTGAGGAGAAGTGGTTATTCAGGGCAAACTTCTTCAGAAAGGGCAAGGGGTGAAGGGTTTGTGCACAATATACCACGCATCACAGGAGTCTCCTTCAGTAACAAGATGGAGGGCAGGGAGCATTGACAGAGATGGGCGCAGGCTGCCAGATTTGTTTCGGGAAGACATTGGAATTCTTTTTCTGATGGCTTTTACTTTCCCAAAGAAGCATGAGGCAAAGTCAACAATTATGAGGGAAGGGACAGAAAGGGGTTGGTTGTGGGACTTTGAAGCAGAATGAAAAAGGAATGAAGTTATCTTACAGGAAAGTGGAAGAGTGAACTAAATAAGGTAGCAGGATTTTCCAGAAGAGTTGAGTACTCACTGAGATTTGTGCTTAGGAATTTGTCTTTATTTTTATTTTTTTTTAAAGATTTTATTTATTTATTTGACAGAGAGAGAGACAGCCAGCGAGAGAGGGAACACAAGCAGGGGGAGTGGGAGAGGAAGAAGCAGGCTCATAGCAGAGGAGCCTGATGTGGATCTCGATCCCATAACGCCAGGATCACGCCCTGAGCCAAAGCAGACGCTTAACCGCTGTGCCACCCAGGTGCCCCTGTGCTTAGGAATTTAAAGAGGAAAGAAGAATGTATTCCTCCTGGTGACATTCAGCAGTTGGGAGCAGGCCTGGAGTAACCTGAGCGAGATCTGGGTTTGAATCCTGACTCTGTTTCTCACTAGCTATTGGATTTGGGGGGAAATTACTTAATATTATCAACATTAGTTTCTATATCTATATCTATATATATATATATATATATATGAACTGGAAATAATTTCTTTCATTATTTACATCGCGAGTGGTTGAAGTTAGTACTTAAAAACTTGACTCTGGCACTCACTTTTCTTAATGAATGCTAACTGTTGGTACCTCAAGCTTATGGGGGGGGGTAGTTCTGGAAGTGCACTGAAAAACACACAATGTTCCTTAGCCTTTTGCACACTAGAGATTGCGGAACTAACGTTTTGCCAGATGTACAGAGGACTTAGGGAGATCGGAGGCTATAGCGTGGTCAAGGTTTTTTTCCAGTGTTGAAGAGCAGTAATAAACAGTAAATTTCTTAGAAAATAAAAAAAATAATCCAGTGTTTGACTACCAGCAGCACCCCGGAAACAACACGTCTAATTGACTTCCTTTCGCCTTGCTGGCTACTTTGCCTCCCTTGATTCACCTTCCATCTAATTCTTCTCCCCAGAAGTGGCAGAGAAAGATGTAAATCTGTGGAAGGAGATCCTCACTTAAAAGCAAGAGAATTAAGGGGCACCTGGGAGGCTCAGTTAAGCTTCCAACTCTTAATCTCTGCTCAGATCTTGATCTCAGGGTCATGAGTTCAAGCCTTGTTTTGGGTTCCACACAGGGCATGGAGCCTACTTAAAAAAAAAAAAAAAGCAAAAGAATTAAGTATCTTAGTTTGCAAAAAAAAAAAAAAAAGTGAGGATCATTCTCTGGAGAAAAACACCCTTGAACTACAAGACAAGTTAGGTCTGACTCCCCAGTATTTTATGCTGAAGGATTGAGTCATATATGAAGCTACACCTATGAGTACCATTCATGCCCCATATGCCCGTCACCCAAATTCAACACCGGCTTCTGCCACCCCTGCACTATATTTAAGAAAATCTCAGGCATCTTAGAATTTTATTTGAAAATAATTTTGGTATACCTTTCTAAAATATAAAGACTAGGTTAAAAAACACAAGCATAATGTTATCATTATACGTAAGAAATTTAGCTTTGCTTTGTTAATGCTATCAAATATCGAGTCAGTGTTTGTATTTCTAATTATCTCGTAGGCTTTTTTTGTAGTCCTTTTGTGTATGCTGAGTTTATATGACTACTTCCAATTCAGATTTAGACCTGCAGAGTTTTTACTCGACCTCTTTAATCTATTTATTTCTGTCGTTATTCTTTGTGATAGAAGGGGTTTTTTTTTTTTTTGTTTTTTGTTTTTTTGGTAAGATAGAAGCGTTAAAATGGAATAGGAGAAAGAATAGTTTACTCTAAATACTGTCTTTTGGGTCACGTGAACTTCCTGATGATGCTGGGAATTCATGGAATTAAAGTCTCAATAACTGAGACCGAGATTTCATGGTTCACAGGCTAAAACTACGTGAAAGGGAAATTCGCCATCGGCACAAGGAAACAAAATATATTTTAAGAGCCCTGGAAAGTGGTGTTGTAACTGATTTATAGTTTTACACAATTCCATATTTTTGGATAATGGGAAATCCATGTATTAATAAAAATAAAAGCTTACCTCTGTACTCATATGAATCAACCCTTTCTCAATTGGTTAATGTGGTTTTGAGTATTGATGATGTTTAGTTTTACTATTCAGTCATTTGTAATGAGAATTCCAACAAGGCTCAAAAAAATGTCTCCGTGACTTTTTAGCCAGGTTGAAATCAATAAATAAAGGGTATTTACAAAGGAAAAAAATGGATTTTTGGAAATAATCTGCTTCTGATCTTAATTGACTCCATTGCTAAGGTTATTCAAAAAATAGCAGACTATTCCATCAGTTTTTATCAGACTTCAGGAATGTACGGTAGTTCATTTAGCCTTCTGTCAGTAGAGTGACTTGAATGAACAATTGCCCAGAAATTTAGAAATATGAGGAGTACTCATGGTAAGAAAGATAAAAGGACATTGCGCGTCTATCTGGTTTCTGTTCTTCACATTTCCTCACTCTTGGCTGCTAAGACCCCTAGCCTCAACCTGGTCTTTAGTAGTCATACAGAACTTATATCCGTACCGTAGAATGTAGTACTGAGTAGTACTCACATATGCTTAGGCTAGAGATGGTCAAGAAATTGCAGACCAGCCCTCTTAGATACAGTACGAGAGAACTTGGCACAGCACCTCTTGCCAGGCATGTGTTCTAAGTCCACTGTATATGAACTTGAATATACTATTAGTGCCAGGCTCTGGCTTGAGATTAAGTAATGAGAACTCATTGAACAGTCTGGCGTATGTGCCGGGTTGTGTAGGGGATAAGTTGGTGCAGGACAGGAAGAGATTTCCTGCCATTCTGGAGCCTACAGTTTTGCTCCTGTTTCTTAATTTTTATAATCTGCTGAAAAATCTTTGTCTGTAGTGCTACTGTCTTGCTTTGTTTTTCCAGTTCCTTTTTCAGGGATAGGGGTTTTAGTCTTGAACCCTGACCTAGTATCTGGGTCCCTGAGACCCTCCCCAGATTTCTCTCTTGGCCTTTGATCAGAGCATCTTCTATTCCTGAGGCTTGGTTTTGCCCTGGTCTGGGAACTCTGGGTTTCTTGAACGTTGGCAAGTGTCCACGGACCTCCCGTCCCTGCATGCTCCTCCTGGCTTCTGTGACTGCTCTCACCCCTCCAGTTGCAGGCAGGTAAACCATGGCCAGTGAGGCTTGAGCTATGATGTGGGAAAGGCAAAATAGTATGGAGATCTTTCGAAGAACCTGACGTCTTTGAACTCCGTTCTCAGGTTTCTGATACAGAGCCTACCAAAACATATCTGCGTAACAATTTGAAAATTCTGACCTAGTATTTGATCTGTTTGAGGTCAAATAATAGAAATGTGGCTACTGCCTGGCTCCCCTACGTACTCTGCATGCTGGCGGGGAGATCTTTGGCACATTCCTCAACCTTTCTATACCTGCGGGTCCTCATCTGTAAAGTGAAGATGATAATAGTTTTCATCTCCCAGGACTGCAGTGAGGATTAATCCACATAAAGTGCTTAGAAAAGTGTCTGGCACATGGCAAATTGTAGCTCAACAATGTTAGCTATTATTGTTGTCATCATTCTTATTAGTTGAATTATTAGATGGATTTGTTTCCTTTAGCTATTTGGCATTCATTCAGAGCAGCTGAATGTCTCTAAAATACGAGATTTTGGAAAAAAACACAAAAGATTAGTGATGCTGATATTGAAGTAAGAAGAGAACTGACATTTGAGCAATGGATTTGGCAGGACAGGGGTCATTTGTGACCTTCACAGGAGTAGTTTTGGTGGAACGATGGGGATGTGAGCCTAATTAGCACGAGACCCAAGACAGGAGCCAGAGTTTGCAGAGTTCTATGCAGAGTCAGAGAATACTCCAGCCAATTGGGCTTCACGTAACCCTGAGGTGGCTTGCACCCTGTGTCTCCATGAGTCGTACGTTTAGGCCATGTGGCTGGACAGTTGAAGCATCCCCATGCCATCTCCCTATAATACCTTCCCTTTCCTTCCCTTCTCTGGTACCTTCTTTGCTTCTAAATGCCCATTCAGAAATCTTGTAGAAGGTTTCCCTCCATTCAACTCAAGTCAATTTGTGCAGATAGTTGCCTGGAGGTCAATTTGTCAGTTATATCCAGACAAGTGCCACCTTTACTGAAATCAGAAATTCCTATTAGTATTGTTGACTCATGACTTTTGAACAGAAGTCTCCCAGTAGGTGAAAAATAATCAGTGATTATAGACGGCAGTTGGGTGCCTACACAGGATTCACACTCACCTTCACAACTTTGTCTAGAAGTAGCTAGAGCTTTGTTTAGGTCTTCCTCCTATATCAGTCAGGGACCCATCAAGAAAGAGATACCTACTTGTTATTTCAAACAGAGAGTGATTTTTTAATATAAGAGCTTGGTTACACGTGTGTTCATAGGGTGAAAGAGCAAGAAGAGGACATTCAGCTAACCAGAGGTCAGGAATTGCTAAAAGCAGCTACCACGTCCAACGCTGGGGGACAAAAGGGAACAAGTGAAGTTACCAAGAACCTAAGAGCTCATAAAACAGCCCAAACGATACTCAAGAGACATTAAAATATAAACTTCTGCTAGAACCTAAGTTTCATGAGGATAGAAAGTTTTGTTTTATTTTCTGATGAATCCCAATTGCCTGCCACATAGTAGGTCCTCAATATTTATTAGATGAATAAATCAGTGAAGGAAAAAGAGAAATTTGCTTGGCAATTCTGGGGAAAAAAGTCTCCTCATTCTTCTGAGAGAGGTATCAGAAAAACCTGTGTCTTTCTTCTGACTACTGTGTCATCAGCATGAAGCCTGGAACTGCCGCCATTTTGCCACCATTGAAAAAGAGTTGGGTTGAAGTTGCCTGCCCTGTGGAGGATGAATGGAGGGATGGCAAGGACTGGATTCTTGCTTAATGATATTTTTGAGTTGCTTAATGAAACAGACTCCCAAACCTATCTTTCCACTGACATTCCAAATATAAGAATCAATAAACTTTCTTGATTATTTAAAACAATATCCTGATACAATGGCCTAGATTTGATTCTTTTGACAGCTGGTTTGGTTTCCATTCAAGTGTGAGGGTAAGTAGTTAGTTTGGGAATGAATCTAGTCTATTTAACCCTGGCTGATCCATTTTTTAAAAGTTTTTATCTAAATTCCAGTTAGTTAACATACAGTGTAATATTAGTTTCAAGTGTACAATATGGTGATTCAACACATCCATACAACACCCACTACTCACCACAAGAAGTGCACTCTTTATTTTTTAAAAAATTTTTAAATAATAATTTTTTAATATGTTATGTTAGTTACCATACAGCACATCCTTAGTTTTTGACATAGTGTTCCATGATTCATTATTAAGTGCACTCTTTAATCCCCATCACCTATTTAACCCATCCCCTCACCCGCCTCCCCTCTAACCATCAGTTTGTTCTCTATAGTTAAGAGTCTGTTTTTGGTTTGCCCCTCTCTCTCTCTTTTCCCCACTTTGTTTCTTCAATTCCACATATGAGTGAAATCATATGGTATCTGCCTTTTGCTGGCTGACTTATTTCACTTAGCATAATACTCTCTAGCTCGATCTGTATCATTGCAAATGACAAGATTTCACTCTTTTTTACGGCTGAGTAATATTCCACGGTGTGTATGTATATCTATATCCATATCTCATATATATGTGAATATATATACATGAAAGATATACACATATAAATGATATATATATATAATATAAATGACATATATATCATATAAATTATATATATATATATATATATATATCACATCTTCTTTATCCATTCATCAGTCAATTGACATTTGGTCTGTTTCCACAATTTGGCTATTGTAGATAATGCTGCTATAAACATTAGGGTGAATGTATCCCTTTGAATTAGTATTTTTGTATTCCTTGGGTAAATGCCTAGTAGTACAATAGTTGGATTATAGGGTATTTCTATTTTTAACTTTTTTTAGGAACTTCCATACTGTTTTCCAGAGTGGCTGCATCAGTTTGCATTTCCACCAACAGTGAAAGAGGCTTCCCTTTCTCCACATCTTCGCCAACACCTACTCCTTCTTGTGTTGTTGATTTTAGCCATTCTGACAGGTGTTAGGTGATAATCTCATTGAGGTTTGGTTTGCATTTCCCTAATGATGACTGGTGTTGAGCGTCTTTTCATGTGTCTGTTGGCCATCTATATGTCTTCTTTGGAGAAGTGTCTATTCATGTCTTCTGCCTGTTTTTTTAATTGGATTATTTGTTTTTTGGATGTTGAGTTTTATAAGTTCTTTATATATTTTGGACACTAACCCTTTATCAGATATGTCATTTGCAAATATCTTCTCCCATTCTGTAGATTGCCTTTTAGTTTAGTAGATTGCTTCCTTTGCTGTGCAAAAGCTTTTAATTTTCATGTAGTTCCAATAGTTTATTTTTCTTTTTATTTCCCTTGCCCCAGGAGACATAGCTAGATAGAAGTTGCTATAGCCAATATCGAAGAAGTTACTGCCTATGTTCTCTTCTAGGATTTTTATGGTTTCAGGTCTCACATTTAGGTCTTTCATCCATTTTGAGTTTATTTTTGTGTGTGGTGTAAGAAAGTGGTCCATTTCATACTTTTGCAAGTTGCTGTCCAGTTTTCCCAGCACCTTTTGTTGAAGAGACAGTCTTTTTCCCATTTGATATTCTTTCATGCTTTGTTGAAGAGATTCACCATATAATAGTGGGCTCATTTCTGGGCTTTCTCTTCTGTTCTTTTGATCTATGTGTCTATTTTTGTGCCAGTACCATACTGTTTTGATGACTACAGCTTTGTAATATAACTTGAACTCCAGAATTGTGATGCCTCCAGCTTTGCTTTTCTTTCTCACGGTTGCTTCAGCTATGCAGGGTCTTTTGTGGTTCCATACAAATGTTAGGATTGTTTGTTCCAGCTCTGTGAAAAATGCTGTTGGTATTTTGATAGGGATTACATTAAATGTGTAGATTGCTTTGGGTGGTGTGGACATTTTACAATATTCATTCTTCCAATCCATGAACATGGAATGTCTTCCCATTGGTTTGTGTCATCTTCAATTTCTTTCATCAGTGTTTTATAGTTTTCAAAGTACAGGTCTTTCAAATCTTTGGTTAGATTTATTCCTAGGTATTTTATTATTTTGGGTGCAACTGTAAATGGGATTGGGTCCTTAATTTCTCTTTCTGCTGCTATATTATTGGTGTACAGAAGTGCAACAAATTCTTATACATTGATTTTATATCTTGCCACTTTACTGAATTTGGACATTTGTTCTAGCATTTTTTTGGGTGGAGTCTTTTTTCGTTTGTTTGTTTGAGAGAGAGAGAGAGTATGAGTGGGGGGAGGGGCAGACAGAGAGGGAGAAGCAGATTCTCAGGACCCTGAGATCATGACCTGAGCCAAAGTCAGCCACTTAATTGACTGAGCCACACAGGTGCCCCATTTTTAGTGGATTCTTTCCAGTTTTCTATATAGAATATTGTGTCATCTGCAAATAGTGTAAATTTTACTTCTTCCTTGCTGATTTGGATGCCTTTTATTTCTTTTTGTTCTGATCGCAGAGGCTAGGACTTCCAGGACTATGTTGAACAACACTGAGAGTGGACATCCCTGTCTTGTTCTTCACTGTAGAGGAAAAGTTCTCAGTTTTTCCCCATTGAGGTTGTTAGCTGTGGATTTTTCATATATGGCCTTTATTATGTTGAGCTATGTTCCCTCTCAACCTACTCTGTTGAGGGCTTTTTTACCATGAATGGATATTGTACTTTGTTACATGCTTTTTGGGCATCTATTGAAATGATAAGAAAGGTTCTTATCCTTTCTTTTATTAATGTGATGTATCATGTTGCTTGATTTACGAATTGAACCACCCTTTGCATACCAGGAATAAATCCCGTTTGACAATGGTGAATGATTTTTAAAAAACGTATTGCTGGATTTGGTTTGCTAGTATTCTATTCAGAATTTTTGCATCTATGTTCATCAGGGATATTGGCCTGTCGTTCTCTTTTTTAGTAGTGTCTTTATCTGGTTGTGGTGTCAGGGTAATGCCATTTTCATAGAATGAATTTGGAAGTTTTTCCTTCCTTTTCCATTTTTTTGGTATAATTTGAAAAGAGTAAGTATTAACTCTTCTTTAAATGTTTGATAGAATTTGTCTGTGAAGCTCTCTGGTCCTGGACTTTTGTTTGGTGGGAGTTTTTTGATTACTGATTCAATTTCTTTGCTGGTTATTGGTCTGTTCAAGGTTACTATTTCTTTCTGTTTCAGTTTTGGTAATTTATATGTTTCTCAGATTTTATCCATTTCTTCTAGATTGTCCAATTTGTTGGCATATAGTTTTTCATAATATACTCTTACAATTGTATTTCTGTGGAGTTTGTTGTTATTTCTTCTCTCTCATTTATGATTTTATTTATTTGGTTTCTTTCTCCTTTTTTTTTTGGTTAAGTTTGGCTAGAGTTTTATTGCTTTTATTAATTTTTTAAAGAACTAGCTTGGTTTCATTGATCTGTTCAGTTGTGTGTGTGTGTTTTTTGAAGTTTCTATATCATTTATTTCTGCTCTAATCTTTATTATTTCCTTTCTTCTGCAGGCTTTAGGGTTTAGGCTGCTCCTTTTCTAGTTCCATTAGGTGTAAGATTAGGTTGTGTATTTGTGTACTTGAGACTTCTTGCTTCTTGAGGTAGAGCTGTATTGCTATATACTTCCCTAAGGTCTTGGTTGATTGTGTTTTCATTTTCATTTGTTTCCATGTATTTTTTTTATCTTTTCTTTAATTGCCTGGTTAATCCATTCATTGTTTAGCAGCATGTTGTTGAACCTCCATGTATTTGTGGTCTTTCCAGATTTTTTCTTGTGGTTGATTTCTAGTTTTATAGCGTTGTGGTCAGAAAAGGTGCATGATATGACTTCCGTCTTTTTGTATTGGTTGAGGCCTGTTTTGTGACCTAATATGTGATAGAGAATGTTCCATGGGTACATGAAAAGAATGTGTATTCTATTGTTTTAGGATGAAATGTTCTGAGTATATCTATAAGTCTAGCTGGTCCAGCGTGTCATTGAAAACCATTGTTTGTTTCCTTGTTGATTTTCTGCTTAGATGATCTGTCCGTTGCCGTAAGTGGGGTGTTAAAGTCCCCTACTATTATTGTATTATTATCAATGAGTTTCTTTATGTTTGTTATTGATTATTTTATATATTTGAGTGCATAAATATTTACGATTATTGTATCTTCTTGTTAGACTGTCCCCTTTATTATAATATAGTGTCCTTCTTTGTCTCTTATTACAGTCTTTGTTTTAAAGTCTAGCTTGTCCAATATACGTATGGCTACTCCAGCTTTCTTCTGACATCCATTTGCATGCTAAATGTTTCTCCATCCCCTCACTTTCAACCTGTAGGTGTCTTTAGATCTAAAATGAATCTCTCGTAGACAGCATGTAGATAGTTCTTGGTTTTTTTTTAATCCATTGTGTCATCCTATATCTTTTGGTTGGAGCACTTAATCCATTGATATTCAAAGTAATTTTTGATAGATATGTATTTCCTGGCATTTTATTACTTGTTTTGTCATTGTTTTTGGGGATCTTCTCTGATCCTTTCTTGTCTTTCTCCCTTTCATTATTTTTTTTTTTTAAAGATTTTATTTATTTATTCGACAGAGATAGAGACAGCCAGCGAGAGAGGGAACACAAGCAGGGGGAGTGGGAGAGGAAGAAGCAGGCTCATAGCAGAAGAGCCTGATGTGGGGCTCGATCCCAGAACGCTGGGATCACGCCCTGAGCCGAAGGCAGACGCTTTAACCGCTGTGCCACCCAGGCGCCCCTCCCTTTCATGATTTTTTGATTTTCTTTAGTGATATACTTAGATTTCTTTCTCTTTATTCTTTGCATGTTTATTCATGGATTTTGATATATGGTTACCATTAGGTTTGTATATATCCTTTTCTGCAAATTTGGCTGAACCATTATATAGACAAACTTAAAGCAGTTCTAACGTTTGACCAAGAACTGAGATTGCTCCTCATGGGCTATATCTGGTTGGTTAAAGTCTCTTACCCAACTGGCCCATGATAGAGGTAAAGTACCTGACACAACATCCCTTAAACATTAATTTCCTTTTTCCTCCTATCCATAGCCTTAGGTTTGGAGTAATCTCTGCAGTTTGAGAACTGGGGGCCAATTTCCAGGAGAGTTTATGCTATGAATTTCATTTTACTATTAAAATTGCCCCCCCACATGTCCCCACCCTTCATTAGGTTTGTTGGCCGCTAAAAAGACATTATTCCTGCATTTCTTAGTGTTTTCATTTAAAGGGGCCACCATTAAAGTCATGAAGACATTTAGTTAGTATAAAGCTTGGAATTTATTTGTTTTATTTATTAAAAATACACCCTAGCCTGAGGGTCTCAGGGTGTGCATATGGAATACTTCAATTAGATTCAAACCAGCAGCTAAAATTTCCTGTTAAGAAATTGAAATATCCACAAACCTATCCAATATGGAATGCAGCAAAAGTAGGATGGGCCTGGTGCCATTTCTTCAAGGTCAACAAGCTGGCAGGCTGGTGACCAGGAATGGGAGGGAGTTGCCAAACAGGACTGGCCTCCTGTGAGCCAAGTGTTTGTTCTATGGACTTGTAATTTAAACAGAACTGGCCCTTCACTCCTCAAACCCACGATCAAAAATGTGAACTAATACACATGTATATTTTATTTTCACACTGTGCTTGAAACCTGCCCAAATAGAGTTCTTTTGGTGAAAAATCACCTTTAAAATAAAATCATACAGCCTGGGCTAATTAAAGAAGGAAGCTGTTAGTCATTAGTATTTTAATTACAAATTAATCCGTAGTTTTCTCCAAATCCTTAGTAGAGACCAATCTTCTGAGTGAATGGACATTTTATTGGAAGGAGAGGCTGGGGGGGTTTTTAGATCACGGGGCATCATAGGGAAAGATAGGCCTGGGTGGGGTGGTCTGGTGAGTTTGGGTGGCTATCCTGTAGAAGAGGGTGCTGGGTACCAGGGAACCTGGGAAGCAGGACACCAGTGCCAAGTGTGGGAGAAAATGACAAAAATCTCTACCCTTCATTCACTTGCTGGTATTGTTTATCTTAGATTTAAAGGCCCTTCCAAAGAAGCTGTGTTGGGTCTTTGCAGATTTAGTCAGGAGACAATCATAGAAAGCTGTAGTTTATTTTTATTGTTATGGTATTTCAGATGATGAGAGCTACTATCTAATAACCTTTATTTTTTTTTTTTAAAGATTTTACTTATTTATTTGACAGAGATGGAGACAGCCAGCGAGAGAGGGAACACAAGCAGGGGGAGTGGGAGAGGAAGAAGCAGGCTCCCAGCGGAAGAGCCTGATGTGGGGCTCGATCCCAGAACGCTGGGATCACGCCCCGAGCCAAAGGCAGACGCTTAACGACTGCGCCACTCAGGCGCCCCTCTAATAACCTTTAATACTTGGAATAGACTAGGGTTCAGGGGCAAAGTGAGATGGGATGACATATGCAGTAGAGCCAGGGTTCTCCAACCGGAACCTCCTGGAATGCTTACTCAAACAGTTTCTGAATTTAGTCGCTCGGTGGTGGCACTATTTACAACGCTAACCAGTTCCCTGCTGGCTCCTGTGCTGCTGGTCCAGAGATGGTACTGGGAGAACCAGCGCAGTAGGGAAAGTCACTGGGAGGCCGGCCTCCGGCGGAGAGAATTGCTCAGGAACACAAAGCAGAGGTTGGTTTGAGAAAAGCCATAATAATCGGACACTGAAGTGGAGCCCATGTGTGCGTTTGTTTCCCAGGACTGCGGTAACAGGGGCCAAAAACCGGATGGCTTAAAGCAACAGGAACATGGCCTCACAGGTCTGGAGGCTGCAAGTCCGTGATCAAGGCATCAGCGGGGCCGTACTTTCTCTGACGGCTCTGGAAGACGATCCTTCCTTGCCTCTTCTAGCTTCCGGTGCTGGCGGGGCTACTTGGCATTGCTTAGTTTGTAGATGGGGCCCTCCAGTCACATGGCCTTCTTTTCTCTGGGTCTCTTCACAGCTCCTTTCCTCGGTGCATGACCGCGTCCAGACTTCTCCTTTTTAGAGGGACACCGGTCATACTGGGTTAGAGCCGCTCGTTTTCACTTGATTTCCTCTGTAAAGACCCTGTTTCCAAATCAGATCACGTTCTGAGATACTGGGAGTTAGGACTTCACCATATCCTTTTTGGGAGAATGCAGTTCGACCCATAGCTATGTGTTTAACCATATCCCGGTATCAAAATAATACACGGATTACATATCCATCTGGTACTCCGCAGAGTAAATTAATTAGATGCAGAGGTGTAACGCCTAAGGCGGTCTTTGCTGATGGTAGAAGAACATAGTAGAAAAACATGTACAATTGAAGGAATGCAGCCAGATCACCAAACCTTGAAGTTTCCTTTGGTTCTGCCTGAAATGGTTCATTGCAACCTTGTATGTGATACCATAGCACTTCCCACATATTTTTATTATAAAAGTGAGTACATCCTATCATGGCTACTTATTTATGTTAATCTCTCTAAATGATGAGCTGCTTGAGGGTTGGGGCTGTGTTTAAATCCTATTTACATTCATGGGAACTGGCACATAGTAGGTGCTCAATTTGGTGAAGTTGGAACTTGGAGAAATAGATACGAAATTGAGAGCAGCCTGGGAATGTGGCAGGTGTTTTCCTGTGTCTCTGCTCACCCTTCGGGTCGAGGAAAGCAAGCACAGAGAAGCGGAGAGATCCACGGGTGTCGCCGGAAGCCACCCTCCACAGATGCTGAACTTCTTTGAAGTCTCATTTTCATTTAAAAAATTAATGTGGATTTTGCATTCAACTCCAGAACGCATCCGTGTTTGTTTTCGTACAAAAATGTTTCAAATTACTTAGATAAAACCCATAATTCCTCCCCCCTTTTACCATCCATTTTCAATTTCAGAAAACTTGGCATGGCTGGGAGAGATGCTGTGTTTAGCTCATGATTGTACATGTACCACCTGGCACTCCGCTAGGCACCCACTTTTTTTAAAAAGCCAAGGAATAGGGAAATCCAGTGAGGGCAGGTGAGATGCGACCATCACAGGGGACAAGGAAGTATGTGGCTGGGCTGCAAAATCTCTTGGGGAGGTGAGAATGGAAGTGAAGAAGACAGAAAGGATTCAGGAACTACCTGTCTTTGGAGAGGGCCAGGCAGGCCTCAAAGTTGCTGGTGTGAGGATAGTGTGGCTTAAACATGACTCTTGGGGCCCTGCACAACTTCCCTTTTTCTCTTTTTATTTTGGGAGAGTGGGTGGGAGTGGTCACAGAAGCAGAAAATAAGCGAAGGAAGGGAGGAGACAAGGGCAGGAACCACGGTGGGGTGGGGGGTGGGGGGGTGGTGGGGAGTCCCTCGAGGGGCTTTGATATGTAGCGTATTTTGGTTGTAGAATCTTTATAGAAATTTAGGGCCAGGGACGCCTGGGTGGCTCAGTCTGTTAAGCAGCTGCCTTCAGCTCAGGTCATGATCCCAGGGTCCTTGGATCGAGTCCCATGTTGGGCTCCTTGCTCAGTGGGGAGCCTGCTTCTCCCTCTGCCTGCCACTCCCCCTGCTTGTGCTCTCTTTCTCTGACAAATAAATAAATTTAGGGCCCAATTTCTTGAAGGAGAGAGTAGGTCTTGATGCCTAGGGCAATGGGAAATGAATGTAGGGTCCTCAGAAAAGCGTGGGGAGTTGCACACAATGGGCAAGATAGCCTTTGCAGTGATACAGAGAATCTGGGGGAGAAGAAAGTTGTAAGGGTCCAGATGAGGGGTGAGCAGGCATATCCTCTACAGCAGTGGGGGGCCGTGGGGGTGTGTGGGCCAGGAGCAGCCTGTCCCAAAAGCTCTTGTTTCTTCCAGCACAAGGTCCAAGCACTTCTACCCATTAACGTCGCCTGGCTTCTAATGTCTACCTCCCAAAAGGAATGTGCTTCTGTGTATCCATGAAACATTTACATGTTGTAATTAATTCAAGATTTTGGTTCTAACTGCTCTGTTCCTGAAAATCAAGGAATAACATTTACACATCAGTTTGTAATCAGCTGTTTAGCTATTGCCCTGGACAATTCCTTAAAAAAGAAAAAAAATTTTTTTTAAATAATTGTTTTCAAAAAAGGCAATGAGGGCACTGCAGTTTTGCTCTGCAAATTTGGCACAAGAAATTTGATTTTCCCTAACATTTGAGACGGGTTCTCAGAAAGTATCACTCCACCCCTTTAAGGCAGCCATGCAAATTAGCATAGGTCTCGAGGCTCAGAATTCAAAAGCAATCAGTCTAGTTCAAAAAGAAACCACAATATGAGGAAGAGTGAGAATTAACCAGAAATTTGGGACTTGTCACGTGACCTCTGCTGGCAGACGCAGCTCATGCTGTTAGATGTGATTCTGACACTGCTCCGTGGCAAAAGCTGGTTAGAACTTAAAGTATTTTATGGGTCATGAGACTTTGTGGCTCTCTCTACAAAGCTGCCCTAAGGAATTGTCTTTTTATGCCTTCACTGTTCCTTCCAAAGCTCACTTTTCACTACGAACGGGCAACCAGAGAGGTCTTTGTCCAAATACATTACATAATCCCTGCAGGAAATGCCGTGACAGTGCACAGTTGGTGAAATGGAAACCCTGGCACAGTGACCTTTCTCCCAGATATCCTAGGACACACTTTACGCGTCACTGGGCAAACATCTCTCCTTCCAAATGGATACAGTTCTAAAGATTTCTTCCCCCACTGGGGGCCAGGAGACACAATAGGTTCCAGAAGGAGTGAAGAGGGTTTCTTTTTTTTCCTTCTTCTTTTAATAGAATTGTCTACTATTTCTCCAAGCTGGAAGTATACATGCATTGCATGGTTAAATAGGACGGCGCCCCAAATAATAACCTGGTCCTTGCCCGCAGGAGCTAAGGGTATAAATGATGCCATTTAAGAAAAGGCAACTCACATTGTCAGTGTCCTCCCATCATGTGACTCTATCTCGATTCTTGTTTTCTGTTGGTATACTAGTTAAGAAAGGTAGGTATTGCTATATTCTGAAAATTATCTTCACTTTTTTTTCCTGCCTAGGTGTCCAGTGCGTTACACTTGTTAACTTATTTCCTTTTGTGAGAGGCATATAAAATGTATGATCTCATTCATGCAACATTTATTTAAGCATGTTAACTTTGTGTGTATTTACTTATGAAGCCTCAGGGTTGATCAGCAACACTAGGAAGAAAAAAAAAACCCAACAAAACCTCGCTTCTGGGGACTGTTACTTTAAGAGTAATTATCCTGCTAGTAACGATGACAATGACTCCAGCTTCATTGTTTACTTTGAAATGACAATGGAATCTATGTGTCCTTGAAAATTTTAATTTCTGTAAGAGTCGTCCAAAACAGATAAACCAAGAGACTGGGCGTAGCTGTTTATTTGTGGCTAATTAGTGAACTATATTCTCTCCTAAGCACAAAGAAGACAAGCTGTCTCTAGCAGATTAAAGGGTCAGAAAGTTCTAAGCCAATTTTTCTCACACTTGGGCGATACACCTGCTCTTTTAGAGGGCAAAAATGATTTCAGCTCTACAATATTGACTTAAATTATTTCCTGTTACAGTATGACTCAAATTTATACAGACAGGTCATGTGCAATTAAAAAGAAAGGGGATTTTTTAAAAAATGTTCAAGGGCGGGATTACACATACGCCCATTAGATAAAAATTGCTAATTATATTGTTCAGCTATTTTATATATTTTTATTATTTTTTGTATTGGTTTCCTAGGGCTACCATAACAAATTCTCAAAAATTGGGTGGCTTAAAACAACAGAAGCTGATTCTCTCACAGCTCTGGAGGCCAGAAGTCGGAAATCGAGGTGATGGCAGGGCTGCGCTCCCTCTGAAGGCACTAGGGGAGAATCCTCACTTCCGCTTCCGGTGGCTCCAGATTTTTCTTGGCTTGTGGCTGTGTCACTTAATTGGTGCCTCTCTCTTCCCTAGGCTTTCTCGGTATCTGTGTCTTCTCTTTTGTCTCTTCTACAAACACTTGTCATTGGAATTCAGGCCCACCCACAAAACCCAGGAGGACCTCATCTTGAGACCCTTAACTTGATTACATCTGTAAAGACCTTTTTATTTTCTTCCAAATAAGGTCACATTTCCAAGTTTTGAGGGTCAGGAAGAGGATATATCTTTTGGAAGTCACCATTCAACCTGCTGGAGTGTATTAAAATTTCCCACTATGCCTGTCAATTTTCAACTCTTCATACGTCTGCCAATTTTAATTTTTTGAATTTGGGAGGTGATGTTATTAGGGACATTCCCACCCCGGATTGTTTCTTTTATCATTAGGGGATGAACTTCTTTACGTTCGTTCCCCCAGGTTTTTGGTTGTTTGTTTGCTTTAGGATCCAGTTGTCTGATATGAATGTAAGTTTCAAGCTTTCTTTGGTGGGTGTTTGTTATGTTACATCATTTTCTACCATTGCATGTTAAGTTTTTGTGTTCTATTGCCTTTTAGAGGTATTTTTGGAAAACAGCTTATAGTTGTACTAAAATCTTCTAAAAACATTCAAAAGTAGAGAGTACCCCCAAACATCTATTAACCAGGTTCATCATTATCAAGGTTTGATCACATTTGCTTCTCCTAACCCTTTAGAAATGTTCCTTTTTGTTTTGTTTTCTCTGCAGAAATATTTCATTTATTTTTTATTTTTAAAAAAGATCGTTTATTTTTGTGAGCGAGAAAGAGCGCAAGCTTGGGGGGAGGGAGGGAGGAGGGGGAGGGGCAAAGGGAGAAGCAGATTCCCCGCTGAGCAGGGAGTGGATATGGGACTAGATCCCATGACCCGGGGATCATGACCTGAGCCAAAGGCAGACACTTAACCGACTGAGACACCCAGGCACCCTGCAGAAATATTTTAAAGCATTTCCCAGACATCACGTCATTTGACCCTATGTATTTCGTATGTATCTCTAAATAATATGAACATTTTCCTTTTTCTATAACAAGATACCATTATTACATCCAACAAAAGTAATAATAATTTTTTGGTACCATATAATACTCAATATAGAATTTAATTCCTCCAATTTTCTCATGCTTTCTTACAGTTGGTAATTTGAGCCAGGATCTAAACAAGGTCAATGTGTCTAATTTGGTTGTTAGGTCTCTTTGGTGTCTTAGTACAGAGCAGTTCCCCTTTCCTTCATGCTATTAGCTTATTTCAGAAATAACTTAGTTACTGTAGAATGCTCTGTATTTTACATTTTTTTTTTTAATAGAGAGAGTACATGCACTCATGGGACAGGGGAAGGGAGAGGGGAGGGGAAAAGGGAGAGGAAGAGGGAGAGAGAGAGTCTTAAGCAGGCCCCACCTGAGATCATGACTTGAACTGAAGATGCTGGATGTACTGAGCCACCCACTCTCGCATTTTGAAGTCTGTGTATTCCTTTGTGATGTCATTTATCTTGTTCTACAATCCCGTATTCCTTTTGAATAGAAATTATTCAATCTGGGAGTTTCTGTTTTTTAACTGGCGAATTTGATTTACTTATGTTAAGATTACTAATATTTAAAATTTATTTCTACATCTCCCTTCGTGCTTTCTGTTTGCATTTTAATTCTTTTTACCATCTTCTGTACTTTTTAAAATTTCTCCCTTTATTCTCTGTTAAACATTTGGTTTTTATTTTTATTTTTTATGGTTATCCTTAATTTTTAAAACAACCATATGACCAGACCAAATCTATAAGTAATCAATATCTTTGCCATATTCTTTAAAATCTTCCTTCCTTCCTTCCTTCCCTCTGTCCTTCCTTCTTTCCTTCTTCTCCTTTTCTTCTTTCAAAGCTGAACTATTCAATGTTCACTTAGTAATTTTAGGTGGTCGTAGGGAAAATACTTCTGTATTAGTTTAATCTACTACTATTTTCTAGACTTATTGAAATATCAAAATCTTTTTTAAAAAAAACCCCACGTAAGTGAGTGTGTGTGTGTGTGTGTTTTATTTGCACGTACCTCGGCTTTCTTTAATCTAACTATGGTCAATCCAGTATAGAGTGTGCCATGTAGTGTCCATATTCTCTCATCATACCATTTATAGATCCTGTTTTAATGTCATTTTTTTGCAAAATTTTCATAGACATAAATATAATTGGAGCTGCTAAAATTGCAGAAAGCATTCTACTATTATGTACTTATCCAGGTGAAACTAAGTATATTTATGATGCTATTTATAAAGATTATCAAAATGGAAACATAAAATTAAAAATAATTCTTGTAGTAATCTTTGGATTCCAGAATATTTGTGTGGTTGACGGAAACTGGTTTTAGAAGTATTACCCCTTGGTTTAGTCTCCAGTCTGATGTATAACTAGCTGGTTTTAGAAAGTATTCTAATCTGTGGATCCAACTTAATTCCAATTCTTCTGTGAAACCTTTTATAATTTTGAGGAGGATAAAAAAAAAATAAGCCTACTGTATTAGTCAGGGTTTTCCAGAGGAAGGGAAAGAACGAGATTGATCGATTGTAAACAACTGGCTCACCGTTGTGGAAGCTGATAGCTATGAAATCTGATGGGGTAGACGGGCAGGTTGGAGACTCAGAGGAGTTGCAGTTGAGTCCAAAGGCATCAGTTGGCAGAATTCCTACTTGCTTGGGGGAAGTCAGTCTTTGTTCTCTTAAGGACTTCAACTGATTGGATGAGGCTCACCCATTATGGAACACCCATTATGCAGAGTAATCTGCTTTACTCAAAGTCAGTTGATTTAAATATTAATTACATCCAAAAAATATCTTCATAGAAATATCCAGAAAAATGTTTGACTAAATATCTGGGCACTGTGGCCCAGTTCAAGTTGACACATAAAAGTAACCATCACATTTACTTTATAGCTTTTGTTACTTGGTTATTAATTTTTTAAAAAGATTTTATTTATTTATTTGAGACAGAGATAGAGAGAGCAGGAGCAGGGAGGAGAGGGAGAAGCAGGCTCCCTGATGAGCAGGGAGCCCAACATGGGGCTCGATCTCAGGACCCCAGGATCATGACCTGAGCTGAAGGCAGACACTTAACTGACTGAGCCACCCAGGTGCCCCAGTTTTGTTTTTGTTTTTGGTTTTTTTGGGAGAGAGCCCACATGAATGCGAGTTGGTGGGGGAAGGGGTAGAGAGAGACTCTTAAGCAAGCTCCACACCCACTGCAGAGTCCTAGGCAGGGCTCGATCTCATGACCCTGATATCATGACCTGAGGGGAAATCAAGAGTCAGGCACTCAACCGACTGAGTCACCCAGGTGTCCCTGTTACCCATGCGTTTTTATATCTGCGTCACCTCCTAGGCTGTGACCTCCTCCAGGGTATGGTTCCTGGACTTTAGGACATGCTGGATTTTAATTATTTAAATTATTTAATAATTATTTAATAATTTAATAATAACAGGGGAAGTAAGGAAGGAAAATGAAATGCATTTCAGTCATCTGATCCTGGGAAAGCATAGATTTTCTGAGTTCCTAAAACAATTTATTTGCAATATTTGTGATTACAAAGCCCATAGTTGTTTCAAACCAGGTACTTTTGATACAATTAACTTTTACTGCCAGGTGCTACTACGTGCCAGCTACTATGCTAGGTGCCGTCTTTGTTTCTCGCGAGCCATTAGAAATCATCTGTATGGGGCAGCTGGTTGGCTCAGTCAGTAGTGCACGTGACTCCTGATCTTGGGGTTGTGAGTTTGAGCCCCATGGTGGATGTAGAGATTACAAAAAATAATAAATAAATAAATAATAAAAAAGAAGGTATCTATAGATCAACAAACTCTTATTTCCTTTTCCTGGCAAGAGAATGCAGCATGATTCTTCGTGGCTCTGTTTAGTTCTGAAACTTTCTAACATCATTTCAGGGATTAATTTAAGGCTTTTTTGGTGGGGGAGCAAGGGAAGCAGAGCACTTGAACCTGTCCATCTCAAATGCATATAACTTTTAGCTACATGTATGGCACATGGAATTGTTTCAAAGAAATCACAGACGGTTCTTTAATTCTTCAACTGTACCTGCCTTTGATTCTTTTTCTTGCTTGCAGTAGTCCTTGCGGGGTGGGGGATGTTTGCATATTTAGCTCCTGTTACTGGTTGAATTGCCCCCCCCTCCAAATTCCTAGGTTGAAGTCCCAACCCCTAGTGCTTTAGAATGTGACTGCATTGGGAGCTGGAGTCTTTAAAGACTAATTAAGTTAAAATGAGATCCCAGGGACAGGCCTTACTCCACTATGATGACCTCATAAGAAGAGGAGATAGGACACACACACACACACACACACGGAGGGAAGACCACGCCAAGACACAAGGAGAAGAGAGGCCTCTATAAGCCAAGGAGAGCTGGCTCAGAAGAAACTGGCCCTGCGGACCCCTGGATCTCAGACTTCTAGCCACCAGAAATGTGAGAAATCTGTTTCTGAGCGTTAAGCTGTACAGTCTGTGTTATGCTAGCCCTAGCAAACAATACATCTGTGGATTTTTATATAAATTTTTTCTTATCACAATCATATTTTTCCTTGTTTTTTACTCCTTTTGCAGCCAAAACGCGATCCCACCTGGGCTCTCCAGTCAGTGCCCTCATAACCCTTGCAATTTGGAGCTGAACATAGAAGATGGAAATAACTCTTAAAGTCAGATGAATTTTGGCTTCAAATCTTTTCTTACCACAGCAAATGACTACAGGGTTTAGGCTAAACTATTTCAGAAGGACCTGGCACCAGTTTGCATTTGATCAGCAAAAAACCACATGAGACAGAGGGGATGTCCTGCTCTGTTTTTCTGGATGGTTCTGGTGTAATTAAAAATACCTATGAAAGTCAATGTGATGGTTTGGGTCTGGGCGGGTGCCAGCTAGCTGCACTCTCCGTCAGTAGACTGCACTCCATCTTTGCAGTTGCTCTTAGAAAAAGTCAAGGCAGTTCCATTGCCACCAGTGGCAATCTAAAAGCAAATGGCCCACTCAGTCGGTATCTTGGCCGCTCTACCAAGTTTAATACTTTCTGTTAGGGTTAGTAATTTAATGTGAATCACAATAGGCTCCCTTTCTTCTTTCTCTATGGACTCTATCTTGTACTTTAGAAAACATGCAAAAATGCATAATCACATATTTTGTTTAAGAATATATAATTTGTTTCCTTTTGATACTTAAGTACAAAACAAACCCCTTCCTTCCACCTTCAAACACTGATGCCATCCATATTTTAGATGATTAGAGAATGAACACATTCCATGAAGAGTGTGATGTGCTCACTCCTGAAATTCTCATATAGAGTCCTTAGTCTACTTTCTGCAATCTTTTTCAACTTCCTGGCTCCTCTTAAACTTCATTGAAAATGTATTTCTTTCTATCCTTGATCAAACAGCTTAATCTTCTCCTGCCTATGATTTTCAATTATACTGGCTTTGAAAGGTCTGAGGACGTTGTCTGTATTAAAGACAGTGCAAACAGTCTAGCATTATTGGAAGCTGTGCGGGCTCAAATCCCACTGGAAACCTAGATCTCAATTTATCATAACCCTGGGGCATGTCTACATTTTCTATAAACAAATTGGAATTATTTCCCCTTTTGATCTGGATACACTAAAAAAGAAATCTCTCATTTTGGGATAAAAACATGACTTTTTTTTTTTTTAAGTTAAAGGGGTTTGCTTCTTATAAAATGGAGGGAGTTGGGCTACCAACCCTCGTCCAAGTTTCCCATCTCTCCCTTCTGCTGACTGGGGAACTAACAGACATCTAACCCCAGCCTCCTCTCAGCTTAAATCCCATGGACATCTCCCTTTATGGCAGAGGCAGGAAATGAGAAGGGAGAGAAGCAGCAATATTGAGTGTTACCCAGGGGACCCTCATTTGGCGGGGAGAACGTGTTCCCTTTAGCCTCTTCTCTCCATCTCTGAGACCCGTCAAGCATCGCCAGGCTATCAGGGGCTGGCAGGAGAAGGTGCAAGGTGGGAGCTCTGTGAGTGTTTCTGTCCCTTTTCCTTGGTATCAAAGCTTGTTTATGTTCCAGGTGAACATGAACTATCAGGCAGTGCTCATAAAACAGTTGTTCAGCTTATCATTAGGAATTTTCTCAGGTTCTTGCAGGGCCGATCTTCTCCATTTAGAACACAAAAGTTTGCTGCCTGATTCATTTTCTTCTCTTCCCCCTGTACAGTGAGGGAAGGATTCTTGGTTATGTATCCAAAGGTTTGCCACACTCAAAGAGAGTACGACATTGAGGTGAGACTCCAAAGGAAGCAGCTTTGATACAAAGGAGGAACGTGTTTTTGTGTCCTGGGTTTATAAAAAGGTACCTTCTTCAGATCAGAGCTGGGTGCATGCAATTCTAAATACAAAACCTGGAATTAAAACAGGCAAACCTTTTTTACTGAATAGAATTCTCTGTACAGGTCAAGGAAATGCCAAGCTTAACAGATGTCTTACACTGTGCCCCGAAGGTCAATAAATTAGAGTTTTGTTGAACCAGGAAGAGGAAGGAATTCCAGAACTTCAGGTCCCCCAATGGAAATGCCCCTTAGGACAAGTCTACACTAGGGAAATAGCACTGGAGCTCTTCCAAGTCAGTTGGCCCAGTGTAGTGTAACTCATTTCTGGGCCCCCTGAAGCTGTTTGTTCAACTCTGGCATCTACAACGCTACAGTGTCAAAGGGAGTTAATCATTAGTGAGTGTGAATAATGTTGGCGTAACAAGGCATGATTGCAGTTCTCTCTGTTTCCACAAAATTTCAAGCATTTGTCCGAATGAAACAAAAACAAAAACAAAAACAAAAACATGACTGCGGAATGTTAAAGTAGCATAGAATTTTGGGAACAGTTAACTCACTTTCTAGCATTTTAAATTACCATTCTCATTGTTTTCCTAGAAAAGAAGACGGTGTGATACTCTCCATACAGCATAGGGTTACTGACTGGCCTGGGGGAGTCTGATCTGGCTCAAGGCAACTTGTCTCCAGGGAACCCGTCTTTGGCCTTAAGCCTTTCCATCCTCCTCTGTCGGACCCTCCAAGTACTGCTGTACAAATAATGTGGACCCAGCTGTGACCCAGAGCCTATTAGGCCTCCTGCTTGTCCCCTGGGCAGGGGATCACAGTGAGTCCAAGACTTCTCTTTGGATGAGAATCACAGGAGCCCTGAGTCCTGAAACTCTGAGGCTGGGGACAGGACGTAAAGCAACATTCCAGCAGCACTGTAGGATGAATTTTCCTTGGGCTTCTCTGTGTTCTGGTTGAAAAAAAAAAGGTGATCTCCGTAAAACATAATCAAGAATTCCAGCAGCCACCCTAAATGGCTGTGTGGTTTGAGAGTCAAGAGAATGAGGAGGCATTCAGCCAAGCTCCATGATGGCAGCTGACCGGGGGGTGGGGGTGGGGTGTCTGAACATCAGTCACGTGTTGGAGTTCTTCCACGAGGTGCACAGACTTCATCTTTTCCTGGGACCAGCACCTCTCAGGCCCTCCTTCAGTTAATGCAACCCTACTCATTTACCTTGTTGCTCAATCCAGAAAGTCAGGACACACTGAATCAGCTACCAAATCCTATTTCTTAAGCTCTCCCAGGAGCCCTCTCCTCTCTCTTCTTGCTGCCATTGGCTTAGTTCAGACCTTGTGATTTGCTCACCAAATGCAGAGGAGTCCTTATATCTGCATTTTGTCTTGTTATGTCTACTGTTCAAATAAGCAATTCTCTGTGCCCTCTGCACTACTTTTTGAAATTGGTATTGTGAAAGTCAGCCTCTCTGTCTCATTTGTTGCTTTCAAGTGTTCTGGTGTTTGTGCAATAAATTAGGGGTAGAGACGGATGGCTATAAGCCAGACCCGCAAGTGGCTACATCTCCTTTATCTCCTCTATTTCTCTTAGAGTGTAAAGGCCAGTGTTTGTTTCTCCTCGTTCTCTCCTACGTCAAGGGAAACTATCAAGAGTTCTGAGGCCCATACTGACAGGGAATATAACATCACTGCTAGGACTTCACCAATACAGCACTAGTGTCTGGCTGCCACCTGAGCATCTTATCCGGATAAGATGACAAAATGCAGATATAAGGACTCCTCTGCATTTGGTACTTTCACCAGGCTCAGCTGTTGATGATAGCATTCAGGACTGGTGAGTACATATGTGGCCGTTTAAATCATGAAAAGTTCATGTGACATATGCTTTTTTTAGGTGGAACCTACTGCTTTTGGTTTAAGAAGGTTGTTGGTTTCTATCCCTTGATGGCTTTGGAAAGTGTTTTGGACTCTGTGATTTTCAAGTCAAATGTTAACTTTTCTAATAGTGCAGGGAAGTCTTTCCATTCTCTTACATCTAATAGGTGCTTTATGTAGTCAAGTTGTAGGGGTGCTCTCACTAACCTTGAATGAGTGCTATTTTTTTATACTTATGTTTGCTTCCTTTCATGCTTAAACATTGTGGTAGGTCGTTTCTAAGACGGACTTCGATAGCACCTGTCTCCTGATAGTCGCTGCCTTGTGTAATCTTCTCTCTTTGACTAACTTGCTCCTATTGAATGCAGTATCTTGAGGGGATGCTGATTCTGAGATAAGATTATAAGAGGTTGTGACTTCTATCTTGGGACCAGACACTCTTCCTTGCTGCAACAATTTGTCACGTTTGGAAGGTCCACACAGCAAGGATCCGAGGGTGACCTTTAGCCAATAGCCAACTAGAAACTGAACCCCTCAGTCCAACGACCCAAAAAGGAATTGAATGCTGCCAGCTACGGCCTAAATGCACTGAGAAGCAGATTCTTCCCCAATTGAGCTTTCCGATGAGACCCTAACTCTCACTGGCTCCTTGATTTCAGCTTTCTGAGAGATCCTGAATTAGACATCCCAACTTGAATTGTGCCCAGATTCCTGACCCACAAAAACTATGAGATAATGTGTGTTGTTTTAAGTGGCTAAGTTTGTGGCAATTTATTACCTCATAGCAGATAACTGATACAAACATTACTTGAAAACATTGTGCTATCATATACAATCCCCCCTTTTTAAAAATTTGCATATAGTTGATACACAATGTCACATTAGTTTCAGTTGTACAACATAGTAATTTGACAAGTTTATATCATATACAATTCTTCTATTGTTATAGATATTTGGGTTCATTTTACTTCTATAAAAACATTATACAATTCTAGAGAAGAGAAATGATTTCTTATATGCCTTGGCAACCACCTCAAAGTATTTGGTGAAGGATTTTGCATAGAGTAAATGCCCGTTAAATACTTATTAAACGAATAAACAAAGGTATGTTTGTTCTTGACATTTTTTCTTTCTTTCTTTCTTTCTTTCTTTCTTTCTTTCTTTCTTGTACTGTTCTTGATATTTTCAAAAAGGAACTTGGATTCATGCCTTCTAATATTTGGCATCTGTGATTCTGCTATGTTTGGGTAGTTAAAAGATTCATGCTTATTTCTTCTCAGTTAATAAAGAAAAATTGATTTTTTTCCCCACAAAACATTAAAGTTATTTTTTCTAGGAATTTGGAGAATGAGCAGTGCTACACATTGCAGGTTTAATGAAGAGCCAAATTGGATGTACTTTAGAAAATGGGGTAAAATATATTTGGACTACAAATTCTGGGTCCTGATTATTTTCTGTCTGCCTCTGCCCACATTTTTCATGCTACTCATTCCAAATGGCCATCATTCAGCTGGTCACCTAAGCAGAAGCAGCATTTGTAGCGTTAAATCTTTAGCTCAAGTGGTGGAAGAATGTTGTAGCCTTTTTTGGGGGGGAGGTGCCTGTTGATATTTTTGTTAAGAAAGACACATATCGGGGCGCCTGGGTGGCGCAGCGGTTGGGCGTCTGCCTTCAGCTCAGGGCGTGATCCCGGCGTTGTGGGATCGAGCCCCACATCAGGCTCCTCTGCTATGAGGCCTGCTTCTTCCTCTCCCACTCCCCCTGCTTGTTCCCTCTCTCGCTGGCTGTCTCTATCTCTGTCGAATAAATAAAATCTTTAAAAAAAAAAAAAAAAAGAAAGACACATATCATTTACCACCATAATCTAATCAACAGGAAAACAAATCTATGAGAATGTCAACATAAAACAAATAAGTCATATTGTAATTAATAAACAGTTTGCTTTTTTCTCATCCCTCAGCCTTTTGGGGCATCTATTTTAGATAGAGAGGCCCTGGAAGGTCAGATTAAAGATAGCTTTCCATTGTTCTTTAGAGGAAGTAATCGTTGCTTTATCTTCCTTTTCTATATAGTGCAAGATGCTTTCATAAGATAATCACTTCCCTGAATAGCTTCCCATTCCTGCTCCATTGTAGTAGCACTTTGGTTTGGACTTCCAACTTCAGAGCTGCTTGTGTTCTCACTCCGGCAGAAAGACATCCTCTCCCTCGGGCACCTTACTGTGTAACTCACTGCTTTGAACTACGGCCATATGGATGTGTGATCAATCTGTCCTCCTCAAGAAATCCAACCAGGGCAGGCGAGGGAATCCATCTGGATCCTCTGTGGCTCTCTGAGAGGCGGGGGAGAGCCTGTCAAGACTGAGCAGGCAGTAATTGCTTCCAGGTGAGTCAGAGACCCTTCTTTAGTCTAGAAAGCTCAGGGCACACTATCCTAAACTTTGGTCCCTGGCCAATTCTTTTCTGGTAGGTAAATGGGGGTGAAGTTAACGGTGGTCCCAACCCTCACAGGAGTATTTCCAACTCCAAACTATGAGCTCCCTGGAAGCGTGGTACAGGAACTACACGAACAAACAAACTCGAGAATTTCAGCAAGGCAGCTGGCAAATTCTTTTGTGAATTTGAGGGAACATGTGGGTTGGAGGATCATGGGTTTCGGCAGTATTGATTCAACCACCAGTTCCTGGAAATGGCTGATGAAAGGACCATTGTCGACCTGGAGAATGTTTGAAGAGAGTATGTCTTTAATCTGTACTGTTCAGTATTTGTTATCAGTGACTTGGATGAGATCCTTTGGGACACACTGATCACCTTGACACACTGATTGTGGGAAGCAGGATGAGGTTAGCAAATGAACTGAAAGACAGAATAAAAATCCAGAAATACTGAAACAGCGGGTGACATCTGACAAGATAGACTTCAATAGGGGTAAATGTAAAATCCCACAATTGGGTAACACACACACACACACACACACACACACACACACACACACACATCACTCCTGGCTGTTCTTGTCTCCTGGAAGAGGGAGGGTTGTGTTCGGAAGCCTGGACTTGAGGGTAGTATTCAGAGGCAGGGATGGGGGGGGGGGCGTGTAGAGGGCAGGGTGGCAATCATGGGGATATGTTGAATCAAAAGCTGGCTGGGCCAACCAATAGGGTAACCCGAAGGGGTTAGCTCAGAGGGAGGGAGCATCTGGCTACCAAGCCAACCAGATAGAGATCTGGGACAGAGAAGCCTTGAAGAGGGTGCAGGAAGGAGGTTGTAGGCAGAGCCTGGGGCAGTTCCTGTGCTTCGCTGTGTTTATCTGTTGCAATGGCCTTAGGCGTGGGCGGGGACGGACCAGTTAAAGGCACCAGCCAGGTGTGGACAAGCATAAAAACAAAAAGGGGAAATTTTGTCTAGGAGTAACACTAGGAAAAAGGCTCAGGGACCGGGGTGCAAAGTACTGTGTGAGTGAAGATCAGAATATGGTTGCCAAAAGAGCTCATTTGATCTCTGGCTGTATCGATAGATGTCAATGATATTTGCAATGACGCTCGGCCTGTTATCATCTAGTGTACAGATCCAGTACTGGGTAATACACTTTATAAGGATCGTTGACACACCAGAAGGTAGCCAGAGGAGAGGTTTCATTTATTCATTTATTCACTAAATATTTATTGAACACCTACGAAGTGCAGGTACTTTTCTAGACACTGGGGATTTCGCCACAAACAAGACAGATAAGGTCTGGGCTCCCCCATATGCTAACATTCTAGTGGGGAGAGAAAGGCAGTGAAATAGTGCGCAAATAAATAAGATAATTATGTATAGGAATAAGTCTTATGGAAAATAAAATGGGATGAAATGCTGAAAAGTGACTTATAAGTGAAAGGGGGAGTTTATTCAAATAGGGTGGTCAGAGAAATCCTCTCTGAAGAGTTAAATCTAAAGGTTGAGTAAGAGGCAAGCATAGGAAGACCCAGGAAAAGAATTCCACAGGCGGAAGGAGCCGCAAGTACAAAGGTCTTGAGGTAGGAAGCAGCTCAGAGCGTAGAAAGAGGGCCAGTATGTCTGGGAAGCAATGAGCAAGGATGAAAGTAGTCTGAAGTGAGGTCAAAAAGGCAGGAAGGGTCAGTGGTAGTAAGGGTATGCAAGCTGATCCCATTGTTTTATTATATTGAACAAGTGTGTATATAACACTTACTAAGTACCAGGTAATATTCTAAGTGCTTCACAAATATTTACTAATCAATCTTCATGAAAATGATGGTGATTTGTAATTAAGGTACATTATAGTTAAAAAATGCTTTCACAACTCTTATTTCATCTGTAACATTAAGAAAAAATCATATTAAATAGGACTTTTTAACATAGTGACTTTATAGACCTTGAATGTGAAGCACAGAGAGATTAACTGACTTGCCCAAGGACCATATCCTGTACCGTTTTCGTTCTTGATACTGTATCATTTGAGTAATAACTGATGACACAGGGAATGTTTAATCCAGAGAAGGTAAACCTTAGAGATGGACACCATGGCCATGTTTGGATATTTGATGGGCTTTGCTCAGAGCAGTATCAACCTTGACCAGAGACCCTGTAAGTTCCTTCTTCACACAGAGTCAGGTCTAATATTTGCCGAGTTGATCTTTCTTACTTATTGTTATTATTTTGTTTCGTGGCTCAGTCGGTTGAGCATTCGACTCTTGATTTCAGCTCAGGTCATGATCACAGGGTCCTGGGATCGAGCCCCACATTGGGCTCCATGCTCAGCGGGGAGTCTGCTTGAGATTCTCTCCTTTCCCATCTGTCCCCTCTCCTGCTTGAACATATGTGTACTCTCTCTCCTTCCTTCTCTCTCTAAGATAAATAAATAAATGAATAAAATCTTAAAAAAAACCCCACAAAACCTCGGTGTACTTGAAGAATGTTTTAAATCCTTCTGGTTTATGGTTTTCATGTATAATTAGGGAGGAAGAAGTGCAGTATCAGCACATGTTGCTCTCATGTATCAGTTCAGTTAACAAATATTTTATTGAGTCCCTCTCCTGAGCAAGAGCTTTCTCGGTTCTGGGTGTAGAGAGAAGAATGACAGGTACAGTTCCTGTCCTTACACAGCTTGTGCTCCATGAAAGAGACAGACAATAAATAATAAAAAACAAATATCTATGTAATTTCAAGTTTTATTAAATGCTAAGGAAGCAGTGAAATGTGTTAATGTTATTTTAATGCATTATAATTCATCCTGAAATTTGGTAGCTTCAAACAACCCCAGTCATTGATTTTGCTCACAGATCTGCCCTCTGGGAGGGCTCTCTGCTTCACACGCCACCAGCTGAGGCAGCTTGACAAGGGTGGAAAGGTACACTTCCAAGTGACCAATTCATATTTGCTACTGCTAACCATTTGGGAGCTCAGCTGGGGTTGTAGCTGGGGGCTTCATTTCCTCTCTGCTTGATCATGTCCTTGGGTCTGCTTGGGCTTCCTCACAGCATGGTGGCTAGTTCCAAGACATTGTCGGTCTTTTTAAGCCCTGGGTCCACCAGTGGAAACAGAGTCACGTTTGCCATTATACCAATGGTCACGCAGTCAGGCCCACCTAGATTCAAGGGTATCTACCAAGAATGGTCATGAGCCCAGCTTGTGTTGGGAAGTATGTACAAAAGTTGTGGTCGTCTTCCATCTATCACAAGTTGTCATTTCATAAGTTTCTATCTTTAAGTCCAGTGCCTTAGAGAGGTGTGGTTTTTTTGTTTTGTTTTTTTTTTGTTTCCTACAAATAGGAAGATTTGACATTGGTCTATAGGTGCTGGCTTAGGTGTGAGTGTGTGGTCTGACTGATGAGGATTATGGTCAGATTATCATGTTTCTGCTTGGGTTATTTTCTTCAAAAAAAACCAAACTTTTTATTAAATAAATAAGAATAAAAGAATAAGATATCAAATACGAATCTCTTTGCAAGATTAAATTTGGATCTTACATTAAAAAATTGAAAAAAAAAGTCAATAGTTCCTTAATTGACCCTCATTTTGTCATCAGGTTCTGAATCTTACGGGGTTTTTGTATGTCCTACACCACCATAATCAAGCTAGGCTTCGTGTTCAGAGCCCTTCAAAGTGCTTACTGGACTATCAATGGTTTTCAAAGGCACATTAAGCAAACATAGATTTCGTTTGCTTGGTTGTTAGATAATGAAATGAGCAGACTTCCTTTTTGTCTGTCTCTCTCCCAGTTCAGTTAGCCTCCCCCTGCTGGGTGAAGGTGGAAACACCTGGTTTAATTCCACCTCTATTACTTTCTGCGGATCACTGGTAACTTAGCTTTCTGGGATTCAGTTTCTTTCTTTCTTTTTTTTTTTTTTTTTAAGATTTTATTTATTTATTTATTTGACAGAGAGAGACAGCCAGCGAGAGAGGGAACACAAGCAGGGGGAGTGGGAGAGGAAGAAGCAGGCTCCTAGTGGAGGAGCCTGATGTGGGGCTTGATCCCAGAACGCTGGGATCACGCCCTGAGCCAAAGGCAGACGCTTAATGACTGTGCCACCCAGGTGCCCCGGGATTCAGTTTCTATAACCGGAAAACAGAGATAGCAATACTAACTCGAAAGGTGTTTTGGAAGATCTAATAAGCTACCTTCGGTGACTCATTTGGGCACACAGTAGGTGCTCCATAAAAGTCAGTTTCCTTTCTCTTCTCCAGGCTCAGCCCAATTTGTGTCTTTCTCGCCTTGAGGCAAAGTTGTGGAAAGAGCAATAGCATATTTTCAACAGTTCTCCAGGCGTCACTATCTCCTCTTAATCCCTGACTAACTTTGAAACCTTTGGGGCTAAAACATGCTATTGCTGATTAAAAAAAAAAAAAAAAAAAAAAGCCGGCCCTGCCTGCACGCACACACACATTGTATTCGTTCTCTTTGCTCACTTAGCAGGGAAACTAAGTCTAGCTCATTGAAAAACTTGTCTCTGAGTCCTGTTTCAATAAAAACTAACTTCAAACAGATTTGAACAGAAATAGCAGATTTGGACACCCACAGACTGTTTTGTCCACAGCAGCAAGCATTTCCTTCAATTTCTTCTTTTCACTGGCAAGCTCATCCTTTTCAACCTTGCTTTCAACCCTGCCTGAGGGAAGGCATCAGAGGCAGGGAGGGGCAGCCCCCCTCCCCATCAGACTCAGACCCCTACAGACCCCTCCCCCAGACCCTTCAGAGCCACAGAGTCCCTCCAGTCCAGAAGGTTTGTTTATTCTGTGGATAGATTCTGTTTGCAACTGGCGGATCAGGAGAGAGGAGAGGAAAAAATTACCTCGGATGGCTGGAGCGGAGAACTCATGAAGGGAAGGCTCCGGGGCTTTGCCAATGGGGCATCTGGCCGGAAAATCTGTGGATGAATCAGCACAAGTGGCTGTTCGCTGTTACAAAAAGGACCAAAATCGCATATTCTAGTGATCGGTGCTGATGGTGTCTTGGCAAGAGTGAAGGATCGCTGGGGAAGAATGCTCCCTTATTGGTGGGTGAGATGTAGGAATCCTGAGACCTTGCACTGAGCTTTTGAAAGCAAGAAGCCCGTCTCCAGACTTTCAAGTCAGCATCCAGACTTTCAAATCCTAGGCTATCTCCATGTGCTATTATAAATTGATGCCATTATAAAGATGTTAATACCCATCTTTTCTCCTAGAATCATGAAAAAGACTAGCCTTAATATGGAATTGGATATTAAAAGCAGTTTCTTATCCATGTGTCCTAAAGCAATCAGTGACATCCATGATTAATTAGAGCAGGGGTGACTCCTGGAATGCTAATTGTTATTCCCTGGTACAAAAATCACAACCTGGGTTTGTGGGGTCTTCTTTCCTTCCCTCCTCCATCCCTCCCTCTTCCTCCCTCCCTCCCTCCCTCTCCCTCCCTTCCTTCCTTCCTTCCTTTCTTTCTTTCTTTCTTTCTTTCTTTCTTTCTTTCTTTCTTTCTTTCTCTTTCTTTCTTTTCTTCTTTACATTCCTTCTTTCTTTCCATGACTGTGTATCCAAATCCAAATATCACTTGCTCTAGACAATTAACATAGTTATGCCTGGCAATTAAAACTGCCAAATATTTTATATTTTTGTATATCAAATGACAATTCAAAGGCACATTTAAAGGGTGCAAATGGATATAAATACATCGTCACTACAGGTAACACAATTCCTGGTGCCTGTTTTTGTTTACAGAAGTCTTTGTGGTCAAAAGACTTTATCACTTTAACTTTTTAGTACTCTATGAATACTAAACTTTTTAAAAATTATTGTGGTAAATATACGTCACCTGTGGTAAATATACATAAGCTGACCATTTTGAAGCATTCTTTTGTGTGGGGTGAAAGCACATTCACAGGGCATGCAGACATGCCCACCACCCATCCAGCCAACTCCTTCATCTCTGCTAACTGAAATTCTGGACCCCTTAAACTTGAGTTTCTGATTCTCTCCCCTCCCCTGCACCCCACCCCACAACCACCATTCTGCTTTCTGTCTCTATGCATTGGATTAGATACCTAATAGAAATGGAATTATACAATACTTGTCCTTTGTGACTGGCGTATTTCACTCAGCATACGTCCTCAAGGTTCATCCATGTAATAGTATGGGTCAGAAAAATTTTTTTCTTTTAGGGCTGAGTAATATTCTATTGTGTGTATCCACCACATTTGTGTACCCTGTTGATGGACCCTCGGGTTGCCTCCACCTTTAGCTATTGTGAATAATAATAATAGTCCTCTAGGAGCATGGACATACAGTTTTTACACAAGTGTAGACTGTTCTGTACTTGGTCGTGTAGCTCTCAGTTTCGCTCTTTTCACAGAAGAGTTAATGCTGGCCACCATCCTGGAGCCATACTTTTCTGTGTCTTGTTACATGAATTATTTCATGCTTGT
This sequence comes from Ailuropoda melanoleuca, assembly GCF_002007445.2. Classification (NCBI taxonomy): domain Eukaryota; kingdom Metazoa; phylum Chordata; class Mammalia; order Carnivora; family Ursidae; genus Ailuropoda; species Ailuropoda melanoleuca. The sequence continues at coordinate 63,150,507 of NC_048231.1, forward strand.
GGGGACTGGTGTCCATGGCACATGGCAATGTCGCAGTTCCATCTCTGTTCCAGTCACTTTTATTTAGGGACATACTTGAGAAGAATCCCTACCGTTTACAATTAAGGCTTGGAAACTGCCTACTTGGGTTGGATTCGCCCAAAAAAGAAAAATGTGAAAAATGAGACAAACTTCAAACAAGCCACAGTGCTTCTGGTGTCAGATACACCCGTGAAGGCCGCCCCCACCCTCCTTGGGCCAGGCTGCACACTGCCATTCGGACTGGTGTTAAACTTCCCCGTTGTTTATAAGAAAAGGGCTCTGGCCGTATTGACTTTATGACTCCGAAGGCATATGGCAACCCCGGTGCTGTTATAAAAGATTCAGACATCCCAGAATCGATTCAGGAAAAAAGAATCTGAAGACCACGGATCCTTTGAGGTATTAAGTCATGGGCTTTAGTGTCTGTGGATGCCTGGAGGCTCTGGAGAAGAGTATGTTTGCCCTTCCTCACGTAGCTCAACCTTCCAGAGCAGAGCGAGCCTTCTCTGCTCCTGCTGGTGAGACCTGGGAAATCTTTCCAACATTTTGAGAAGAAGGCAAATCATCCGTTCTTTGACCTGGTGGGGCCTGCGAGGTCATCTATTTTGTTTACTGTGTATTTGCTTTAGACCTTCAGGCAGTCCTGGTGACAAAGCCAAAACAAAGACAAAGACATTAAACACGCACTTGCAGAACAGAACGAAAGAAAGACTTCAGTCACTTCCAGATATGACCAGGCCAATGGTAACATGGCGCTCTGCTTCTGGGGCGATGTTCTGTGAGGAAGCAGCTGAGTTCTATGCACCTTATACAGTCATCTGTCACGTGTTGTGACGTGTGATATATAACATGTTATAACACACACAGCAAGTATCGGACACCTACAGGGCTTTCCTCCTCAACTCCTCCCCTCCTCCATTTCCACCCTGGTGGCCTAAGGGACAGGCAGTGCGAACACAGAGCTGGTGGGGGCCCAGGAGTCCTTAGGCAGCTGGTCTGTGGGGACAAGGAGCCGTGTGGGGTGGAGAGGGCCTGGAGGGGGAATTAGAGCCTGGCACAGCAGAGCCCCTCCATATATGGTTATTGGGAGAATACATGAGGGAAGGAGAAGCATCCCTGTGACCAGAGACAAAAAGGGGCAATCATTATCCATTATTAATTCCACTTTGCAGATGGAGAGACTGAGTTATGGAGAGATTAATTGATTTACATGGGCTCAGCCAGCTAGCTACTTAATGTCAGGAACAAGACCAGACTTGATGTTTCCAGGCTCAGAGCTGAGAGTGTTTGTACTAGATTTATGCACTTGCTGACCCGTTCCTGCTGATGGCCACTTTGATAACTCATCTCAATTAGAAGCAGATGTTATCATGGTATACACGGAGACATGTCTTCCCGAGGTTCCGTTTCCCCGTGTGTGTGTGTGTGTGTGTGTGTGTGTGTGTGTGTGGTCTGTGTTTGTACAACCCTCACAGACACACAAAAAAAGCAGGCCATAGCGCAGTGACAGAACGACCTCAAGAAGATGAGCTGTGGTGGTGTTACAGCTTTCGGGAGAACTTAAGGATTAAGTCCCATGTTTTTCCCTCGAGATCCCGGCCAGCCTTGCCTGGAAAATGAGCAATAAAACTAGGAGCTGGGTTTGTTGTAGAGAGTAATTGGAAATCACTCACACAGCGATGGAAGTTTCTGGGAATCTCGATCTGGAAAACAATAGTTGTAACAGTCCTTCGTGTCTTTACGACATCTGGTACTAACCACGGCATTCTGGGAATCTTCATTTGCATGTGGAGATTCTCTTAAATCATCTCTTTTTCGTTCAGTGTTCATATGGATTTCATTTTCTCTTAATAATCTCCTTTTTTGATTATAAACTTAATATATGTAAACTTTGCAAGAATTTGGGGAAGATGTGTAAAGGTATAAAGATAAAATAAAATCGCTTGTAATTCATTACCCAGAGAGAACCACTGTGAACATTCTGGAATATATACCTTCTACCCTTTCATATATACATACACATACATTTTGTGGTACAACCTGCTTTGTCTTTTCACCTGAAGATATATTGAGAGAATTTCCCCATGCAATTAAATATTCTTCTAAAACACAGTTTTTTTCAGGTGCCACAGATTTCCACCATATAGATGGACCATATTTGCTTAACCATTTCCTTATGGTGACATTTTAACCAACTCTCTCGGATTGTTCATATGCACATGGAAAATACAGCATCTGTTTTTATATCTATAGATTTTCTTTTAGAAATACATTTATTTTGAGCAGTGAAGTATTTGATCTTAGTTTTGAATCACTCTTTCCTCCTGGGAGCTTGGAATTAGAGCAAAAATGGGAAAAACAAGCTAATAACTGAAGGTGGGGCAAGTTATTGTTAGTTGAGCTGTAAAAGCTCTTTATCCCTTCCTCCCTCTCCCCCTCCCTCTTTCCTTTCTCCTCTCTGTCCCTTGCTTTGACGAATGCCTCCTGTGTGTCAGGCACAGCGAAGCATGGGGTAACAAGAGGCAAGTTCTTGTTCCTGCTCTCATCAATGCAGATGGTGGAGGTTGAGGTGAGTCAAGAGGATTACGGGAGGAGAATGGAGACACCAGCCACCGGAGAGTGTTAGCCTTGCAGGAAAGGTCAAACAGGACATTGCTGACCTGCAGGGATTTGAGGGCCCTGCTGAAGGGGGCATGTGTGCGTGTGTGTGAGTGTATGCATGTGTGTGTGTGCACACGCATTTTAATGGGTGGCCAAGGGCATATGGTGGAGAGGGGCTGAATGAGCGGAGTGCCCTCCACTTAGGAACTTGGGAGAGCTTCGGTGCGTCAATTCCCAGCTCCTCCCTGAAAATAATAAGCCCATAAAATTCCCACTTTGCAGACCCCAGAGTTTCCTTAAAGTCGCATGGCAGTTTATTCTTGGCCCTGGGTATTGCCTAATGTTGCTCATTTGTCCACATATGTATCCACCAAATTGCAACATCTTAGTAGCAGATAAGTCAATAAGAGAAAAGGAGGATTACCACCAGCTGCCTTCCCTTCTCTTGCTTCTGGTCTCAGACCAGATTCTCTTCTCTCCTGAGCATGCTCCCTCTTGGGAAGGGGGTAGCTGCTGTCTAGACAAAACCGGATCACGTCCTGTCATGATTGTATCTCCGCCAACATTGAGTCGCAGGGACAGACTGCGTCTCAGGGCGTTGTCGGATCAGGCAGGCTGCACCTGCTGTTTCGGTCTGGTCTTGGTGTCCTGAGTGGAATGCCGTTCTTCGATAGCGCTGACCTGTCCCTCAGCTCCACACCCCACCCCCAGGCTCCTCCCAGAACCAGACAAGCTTTCTGTGGGTCCACCACCGTCCTTCACCACAACGGGGACTTCTCTCTTGTGGACTTTTTACTCCTAAGATCTCAGCAAGGGCCCTTTAAATAACGGAGCAACTGATAATCTGGTGTAGAGTGACGTGGCTTAGTTATACTCGGGGGACAGAAACATTTCTGTGGTTATGCCTCGAAGTACCCAGTACGATGCCATCTTTGATTCCAACGGTCAAAGCAAACGCCACATAAATGAAGAACCTGGTACCTAAACATAAACACATGTAGTCTATGAAGGCGGATAACCGTGTTCTTTAGCAAATTTCCCATAAACCAGTAAAGCAACTATTTTGAGACAGAGCTATCTCCGTGTTAAGAGAAAACCATTAAAATTATCTTCATGAATCTGAAAGTGGCTTAAAAGAATGCTTGTCTAAAATTATGATATACTGTGCACTAACTTTAAAATTCCTGTTTAATATTTGAAAAAAACCTGGGGCTTAAAGAATTTAAGCAGCATGTTCAAGGTTACACAACCAGAAAGTTCAAATGATAAAACTGGAACTCGAAAGCTTTTGCTATTAACTAATTTGCATCTTCTAAAGACACTATTTCACACGTGAATATGTTACCTGATTCTGCTGAATCCTCATCTTAACCCTTTGAAATCTTATTCTTGTTTTACTAGCAGAGATCAAGAGGATTGTGCAAGGCACACGGTTATCATGTGGCAGATGAAGAATCCAGCCCCCCGTCTGTGCAACTCCAGAACCCAGGAAATTGCAATGCACCATCATTTCTTGTGGAGGCTGTCTGGTTTGAAATATTCCTGGTTTCTCAAAACAAGCCTACTTCCACATCCATTTGTTTCTCAGACTTGAGGAATTACTAGAAGTGGAAATAAGTAGGATTTGGAGAGGGAGGGAAGAAAGAGACCAGGGGAAATCTTGGCGGAGGCAGAGAAAAGGGATTTTTTTTTTCTCTAGCCCAATTTTCAAATTGCTTTTGAATCACTTTTTTCTTTCAATCAAATTCAGAGCATGCTCCATTTATTTTCAGACCTGGCCGGTAAAATTTTGTCACAGTAATTCACCTTTTCACAATCTTCACTCAAGATCCCCAAATGCGTTTGCACGGTGTTGTGAATCGCGGGCACCCCAGCCCGGAATTGTCTCTCTGGCAAGGGTGGGAGGTGGTTGGGTGCTGTTCTCCCAAAGGACAGAAAAACGGAGCCATAGGAACTCTGACACGGGTGAAGATCCGGAAAAGTAGGACACCCCGGAGGGTATTTGGCATATAACAAGGTTGAGTTAGATCCCAAGCAAAGCAAAATCCAAGCAGCCTGGCCTCACACGGGAGACGGGAGTCCGCTTGGAGCTGACAAAGCCTAGGCTATGGAGGGTTTAATGACAGCAAAGGAAATGAAGACATTCCTGAGCTCTCCATCCTTCTTTTCCCCAGACCCAAAGATGCTCTATCGAATTTCAGGCAAGGGGGAAGGAAGACATAGGCTGTCTGCACATGCCTCCCTCCGCAGGTCATTTCGACCCTGCCCGAAGTCCGCGCTTTCAGTGTGTCCTCAAAGGAAGTCCTAAAGGAAATCTCTCCCCTGGCAAAACACATGCGTGCGCAGAGCGCGGGTAGACGCGCGTTCTGGAGACGAGGAAGCCTTGAAGGAGAAGTTTTGTTCAGAGTGCCCAAAAAGCTCCTGGCCATGAGACCTGAGAGAGAGAATCTGCATGTGTGAGCAAAGTCCTTGCCAGCTGGTTGCTGTGGGGAGCGGAGAATGCTCCCTGGCCCAGCGTAGAATCTTCCAGCCAGCTCAGGCAGGACTGGCCAAGGCTGTAGATGGCAGTTCCGACTTCTTCAGGCAGAAGAGTAGTTGGCGGCCGAACAGCAAAAGCATTAGCCTAGTGGGATCCTATAGCTTTCACTTCTCTGATGTCCGCCTCTCTCTGTCCATGTTGCCCGGAATGTTATTAGTTGACGCCATTCTGTAAACAGATTTATTTATTTATTTATTTGAGAGCAAGAGCGGGAGGGAGAGTCCAGAGGCAGAGTGAGAGGGAGAAGCAGACTCCCCGCCCAACAGAGAGCCCGATGCGATCCCAGAACCCCGAGGCCGGGACTGCCACCCAGGCACCCCAATAACTTCTTCAGATGGCTCTTGCGTTCAAGAATATTTTTACCTCTGACTAATCACATTTTGAAATTAGTCTTCATAGAAACCCATGACTCTCAGCCCCGGAAGCATCCAGGGCCTCACATTCAGAGATGTGGATTTAATTGCTCTGGGGCAGGTGTGGGGCTCGGGTGTTCTTTACCGGTTCCTAGCATGGCTCTGACATGCAGGTGGGGCTGAGCACCCCTGACACCCGCGGAGAAGCACTAAGGGCCGTCCTGGATCATTCCTCTACCCAGAGAAGAGGATGGCAGAGGAACCCTGAGTTTAAGCCAGATCATAATACATTCTTAATATTGTATATCAAGTCGATTTCCTGTGTATTTTACTGCAATGCCTTTTAGTTACAGGAAATCCTTTGGACCTATTGATTTTGGGGAGCAGGTCTCCAGAAGTGCTACAGCGTTTCCATGACCCATGTGACCACGTGGTAATCTTTGGGTTTAGCAGAATATACCAGTCTCCGGCTGTAACATCTGCAGAAACTTGCCAGTCAGGAGACTCACATCTAAGAGAACACATCGGCATCTTTTCGTTCACCTGTAAAATGAGGGGAAAAAACATATATAACCAATGTTCAGATGGATTTCACACTCCATCGGAGAGTATCCCAGTGGTCATTAATTAGCCTTTTTAAGTTACCATGAGTATATTGTGCTTCTGGTATTCTACCTGAGAAAGTGAAAGTCTGTGGGTAACTTGACCAGGGTTGTCCAGTTAGGATTGGACCAGCCCGTCCACAGTTCCGGACTACAGTGAGTGCATTTCCCTAATATAAGATGTCTTTCTGTTGAAGCCTCAGGAGAAATGCTTTTTGACATAAAGGATTGAGAAAACCCAAAATGTTTTCAGATCTCAGTGTGCTATTGCTGGCTCATTTGTAATATCCCACGAGTCTGAATAAAAAGAATTTATGAAGCTATGTTGCATAATATAGTAGAATCCCATGTTTTAAAAGTATATGTGCATGAAATACATAGTATGTCTTACCTAAAACATCATAAAAACACTTATAACTGTCTTTAATAGGATTAGGAAGGGGACGATCACATTTAATGTATGATCTGGGTCCTATGAAGGTCTTACAAACTGGAGAAAAATCAATATGCATTTCTCCTAAGACATTCTAAAAAATATCCACAGTATAGTTTGGGTATTTTAACCTAGGTAAGCAGCACTTAATTTTATCTTAATGTATTATTTTCTTATTTTCAAATATTCAACGATTAGCAGTGAAAAAGCCTTCCTCCCAGTTCTCTCCCAGCTACCCAGTTCCTCTTCCTTGATAGAAACGGTGCTACCAGTCTCTTGAATAGAGATCTTTTACTTATGCTATACTTAAGTAGAATCGGAGGAATAGGTAGATTATTATTATTATTTTTAAAGATTTTATTTATTTATTTGACAGAGAGAGACAGCCAGCGAGAGAAGGAACACCAGCAGGGGAGTGGGAGATGGAGAAGCAGGCTTCCTGCTGAGCAGGGAGCCTGATGCAGGACTCGATCCCAGGACTCTGGGACAGTGACCTGAGCCAAAGGCAGACGCTTAACGGCTGAGCCACCCAGGCACCCTGGAATAGGTAGATTATTCATTCAGAAAATAAAGATCTTATGGAAAATAGATGAAGAGAGTGGCATCATTTTTGCCTATGAAGCACAGGAATATTTATTGCCAAGTTTCTTTTCAAAATCAATCTCTACCTATTGCCGAGCAAGCGTAGTGTCTTCTCAGTAAATGCTGGAGAAATATTTACTTATTTAATTCGCCGTTGATGGAATGTGCCATCCGCTCCTTTGAGCCTCCTTCTGTTTTCCTCTCCTCCGAGAGGGCCTTGGATGAGGCAAGTCGGCCCTCCTTCCCTTTGATGTCCCTGTTTCCCCTGGCCAGCCCATTACCTCCCCCTAGCTTGGCTTGGAGACTCTGCAGGTCCCCGCCTGCCCCTTCCCACGTGTGCTGTTCAGGCGCCGCCTCAGAGCTCCAGGTCACATTGGTGGTGCTGAGAAACTTGGAGCACTTTCTCCTGAGATGTGGGGCAGGAGAGGGCTGAGGCGCTTCTCCTGCTGCGTGAAGAGTTGCCTCCTACTTTCCCAGCAGGAAAGAAAGCCCAGGTGGGGTGAGGAAGCAGTTTTTCCGGCTACCGCGGCATGTCAAATAGGGCTTCCTATTGTTTTGTTTACCTTCTCGGCTAATTCTATGATTTTTTAGTTCCAGGAGGGTTTGGCCAGGTGGCAAATATTCCAGGTGACTGGGAAAGAACATAGCAAGGAGAAACAGCACAGGGCTCTACTTGGACCAGTACAATCCTGACTTTTATTCTCTATGATCTTTTCCCTCTTTGATATCCTTATTTTCAAAAAACCCAGAAGAATATGTGAAACGGGCTGTACTGGACAGGTTGAAGCTAAGAAAGCAGTTTCCTTAGCAACTGCAGCCATATGAAAGGCTGGCAAACCTTCCTTGTCTCATTTTTCATTTCATTTTCTGCGGTTCCTGAAAGGAGGTCAGATGCTCTGTGTTAAGTTCACAATGCAGTTTTGCTTGTGGTACCTTCTGTCTCAGAGCTGGGGAAGGAGGATCACTGTGCAAGCTACCGACTGCTTTTGTTTATTTCGGTTAGAAACGAGCGCATCGAGGCAGTCATATCTGACAGTCAGCTCTCAAGGAATCACAGAATATTCATTTTATTTGTGAGCGCCTCAGAACGGGAAGTGTAAAAACCTCAGCCATACGCATATTTGCAGGTCATTGGTCTTTAATGAGAGCTATTCTGATTTCGAAGTCATATCTGAATATTTTTGGTAATGGCAAATAGCACCCCGCTTTTTTTTTTAATTCAGATTAGTCCTCCACTAATATGATTCCTTTTCTAAAATTGTATGCAAGATCTGAAATTGAAGTTTATGGTCAATTTCAAGTTTCCAAGTTCAATTCAACAATATTTATTGCATCTCTGATTCACTAAGAACTGCAGGGGATAAGCAGATGTGATAAGATGGTCTGTGCCCTCAAGGAGTTTCAAATTTAGTAGTGGGAATAAGACAAATACGGTGTAATTACAACTACAAGGAAGAAAGTGATAAATGGTACAACGCAGTGGTTATCGACCTTGACTGCATATTGGAATCACCTGGGGAGCTATAAAAACACCGGGGGTTCTTCCCCCGAGGTTCTGATTTAATTGATCTGGGGTGCAGCCTGGGGATGGGGATTTCAGAAAAGCTTTTCAGGTGATTCAAATGCACAGTCAAGGTTAAGAACCACTGGCAAAGAGCATCCAAGAAATGTCCAAGAGACCCTTTGGATTCTTTGGGATCAGAGAAGGCTGACTTTCAGGCAGCATCGCAAAGTGGGTGTGATTGCAGGAGGCAAAGGAATTTGGGAGTGAAAGGAGGTGTTGGAGAGGAGTAAGAGTCCCAGCGGTGTGAAACTGCAGGGTGGGTATTCAGGATCCATAAGCAGACCACCTCCATGCAAGCTGGAGTACAAAGCGCCCTGGAGAAGATGAAGCTGGGAGGCAGATTGAGAAATGCTGACGTGGGGTAAGGTGTGAAGAACGCTGGCTGAGCTGGAGGCGGGACCTGATACAAGCGTGGTTCTGTTTTTAGCCACACCTCGAGATCCTTGGGGTTTGAGTCTACTCTGATTGGGAGGAGTCAAGCAGAAAACAAGAACAGGAGCTTATCATAGGACAGGAAGATAAGTTCAACACCTGACAGAATCACCATATTATCATCCCCTTGGAGGTAATTCCATTAAGCTCCTTTCTTTTCCGGTTGAGGAGGCCTGAAGGAACTGACCTATGATGGTTTTATGACCTGTTAGTGGGCTGCTGTCACTCCCAGGTCAGACGGGCATGGGGTGGGGTGGGGGGCGGGGATGTGCAGCAGGCAGTGTACAAGCGGGGCTGAGGCTGAGGAGAGAGGTCAGAGAGAGACACGCAACTCGGAGAATAATTTTTTTCGGTGAAGGAATTAGAGCTTGAGGGCAGGGAGGAATATGGAAGGAGAAGGGAGAGTGATATTGACATGAAAAGAGGGGATTTTGAAACTAACAAAAGGGGCATAAAATTAGCATCAGAGAAGTCGGAAAATCAGAAGAATTCAGTACTACAGAAGCGAAGAAGAAGAGTCCTACGGAGGAGGGGGGTCTCCCTGCAGAACACACTGCGGGGGGTGGGGTAGGCGGTGGTAAGCATGAGGGAGGGGGAGAGACCCCCGGGGTGTGGCTCGTCTGTAACCTGTGCCTCCTCCTGGTGCTGATGGCAGTGGCGTGGAGCCTCACAAATGAATGGTGAGCTTTCCTCCTGAGCCGGAAAGTTCTTCTCTAGGTCTTGCTTTTAGTCAGGTTTCATCTGCCAACACACAAATCATCGCCGTGGAAAATAGATAGACTGATTCGCTTCCTGAAAAGAAAAAAAAAAAAAGCTTCCAATTCTAAAATTTCAACTAAGACTAATGGAAAAAAATGACATTCCATAATATGACTTTGAAAAAATAAAATCAATAGCTTAAAAATATAAATAAGGCCATAAGTGGTAATCATCCCATTGTTTGATCCTTTACAAATGAATACCAATGGCCAGTGTGGTGTGAACAGGTATATAGATTATATGTAACGTGTGTGATATTACAGAGGGGGAGAGAGGACGAATGAGGTGTTGCAGACAGGGGGGGAAAGGAAAAGACTCTGTATTTTCTGTTTGGGGAGTGGAGGCAGTATGCTTCAAGCTGTTCAGTGGCTCTGCTCAGCAGTGAGAATACCCAAAGGCATCACACCTTCCAGAAACCCCCTTGGCTGCCCAGAAAGAGAGAGTTAATGAACAGGGACAGACGCTACCAACAAAAGAAGAAATGCTTTATTTATTATTCACTAATCTCCAGGTCCCTGTGCTACTCAGAATTAACAAGCTCTCTAGAATCATGGTGTAACACCTCCTGGTTTGACATAGCTGTGCTTACCCAAGCATGCGCAGTGTCTTTCCGAGGGCCAGGAGGGAGCTGTGTAATGGAGCCCCCCACTCTTCCAGCCTGTGGAGGTCATCGGGTACCACCTCCCGACCCCAGTGTTAGAATTAACTCACAGCATCCCTGACAAACGTTGCCTTGTCCCACGTTTCTAGTGATGGAGAGATCATCACCTAATAAGGTGGCCCGTTCTGGGAACTGATGTTTAGAAACTTTGGAAAGTTTTTCCATGTGTTGAATTCTCCTTTCTACAGCATCTGTCTTGCACCTGGTCCTAGGTCTTATCTCTTTTAGATTCCGTCATCCACCTCAAGCTCTTTCTCTATTAACTATCAAATTTGTGGGGCGCTCGAGTGGCTCAGTTGGTTAAGCGTCTGCCTTTGGCTCAGGTCATGGCCCCAGGGTCCTGGGATCGAGCCCCGCGTTGGGCTCCTTGCTCAACCAGAGAGCCTGCTTGTCCCTCTCCCTCTGCCCCTGCTCATGTGTGCTCTCTCTCGCACTCTCACTCTCTCTCTCAAATAAATAAATAAAATCTTAAAAAAATAGTGATCAAATTGGTATTCTCTTACTGGAGTCAACATTTTCATGTGGTTTGTGAAACGAAAAGAGAAAAAAAACTGAAAAAAAAATCGTAGCTTACGTATTCAAGCTAAAATTCTTTGGTATGATATCCAGATCCATTTGATCCATTTGATCACTTTTATAAAGTCCTTGAAGTCATCACAACATTGGTAATTTTATTTGCTCATTAATCTTAACAGAGTCGTGGCTGCTCTTAGTAGTTTGAATTGAATGAGCTACCATGTGTCTTTGACAAATGTCTTTCTATGCAGGGACTTCCTTTCCTGTGTGCTGGACCTGTTGAGTGGAGTCAGTCTAGGGCGTGAATGCAAAGGCTTCGCTTTTTTTCCAGCCGTGAGCTTGAGTAATGTCTGAGTTCTCAGAAAATTTAACCCTTACCACTTAGAGAAGTCTTCATCCAAATCTCAAAAACTTTTCCTCAGTATTGTCTTAGACATGGGCCCTTTGCTAAAGATTTTTTCAAGACAGCAAAGCACTACAGCAGTCACAAGCAACTGTTTGGTAAATTCCTGAGACTTGACTTGAATGGACTCTGCTCGAGCTTCCCCTCTTTTCCCTAAATTGACCTTTTCCTGGGGGGGTACAGGTGGGTGGCAATTCTATTCACTAAACAAGACAGGCATCTTTTGATAAATTCTACATCTGTGAAGTGTACATGGATTCTGTTAGCACTTCTGTGCCACGCTAGGTCAAGAAATCTGTTAGCTATGAAATTTTTTTTAATTGAGAGAAAAGATAGTATAATCAGCTCATCAGTAGGCGCACCGGACCAGAATCTCTGCTGGCGTGTTCCAGAGGGAAGCAGAAATCCCTACAGTCCAATATCTCCAATATCCAAAACGCCTTCCTTTTTTTTCTGGGCTCCTCAGAGCCTTTAGGATACCTAGATGACTGTTTGCAGTCACATTCGCTCATCAGGGAATTAACGTTGTTATCTTTTTGTCAATAACGACTGAGAGATACGCAAATACGTTGCAAATGATTTTTGTCCACGCCTGGTTATTCAGGGTACTTTTCCTGATTCTTCTTACATGAGTTCAAATGTAGTGTGACTTGAGATGAGACCACATTTAAATTAAACACGGTTCGCTTCGTTTCAACAAATGCCCTTATCATATCCAGCTCAATTACCTTCACCCTGACAGGCAGGTTGTGCTCGAGCCACTTGGCTGGTGTGGATTCATGACTTGTACTTGGGTTCCTGGGTACCCGATGCATTGGTAAGTCCCTCTCTGTCCCTTCTCTGTAACCAGTCTGTCAATCTACTTAATGATTGTTCCTCTTGGCCTGTTTAGCAGGCATTTATGTACATTAACAGTAGAAGGTTTTATGTACAAATAAAATTTGACATGTTTTTCGAGTGTTGGCTTGGCACTTAGTGGATACATTAGTGCTTCCTCTGTGAATTGGAGGGCTGTTAATTTTACGGGAAGGCCAATCCTTGGAAACGAAGCCAATGGCAAAGCACCTGTCTTGCCCTCCTTACCTCTTCTGTTGAGGTACAACTTTTCCTGCCATTTTCACGGGAGGATAGCTCAGTAGATCTCGTAGTGGTCTAGACGCCTGGGTATTTGGAGGGGTGAGCTGAAGGCAAGAGTGCAAAAATCGTGAGCAGGTAGTTTAAACAGAAGATGTGTGGAATTTGTCATTGTGTAAGAGAAAGGAAAGGTATAGGTTTGGAAAGCAATCTGACGTTTCAGATAAATTAAAATGTTTCCTCTCTCTCTCTGTGTCAAATTTTGTGGGGGGCACTTCTCGCCTCTGGGGGGTGTGACATGTTGTAGGATCCAGAAGTTCTTGAATCTTCACATGTCGATTCAGGTGGGTTTGGTGAGAGCCAAAGGCCATCTTTCAAGGCTTATTTCCAATGTCATTTTTCCACAAGGTGTTCTCCAATTCCCCCAAAGATGGACTCTCTCTCTCTCTCTCTCTGTGGATTTCCTAGAGCATTCAGGGCCTTGTTTTGTCTCCGACGTTGTTCCTCATTCCTCCTCACATCCCTTGCTGAACTGCGTGCCCCCTGAGTGGGGCTGCCCTTGCTGGCCCCTGCGTCTCCGGCTACACGAGTGCAGAGGCCACTCTCCAAATGCGCAGTTGAACTGGAAAGACTGGAATTGAAAGGGTGAGAGAGACAGCAGGCGGGCTTTGCAAGCCTCTTATATCTCAAGAGACAGAGATGCGCTCCAGAGGCCACCCCCGGGCAAGGAGCTGGCCCTGTGTCAGGATGTGTGGAAGCTGCCTTTTTGGTCGAGGGGACGGTGGCGAAACCCCACCAGGGCATTTTTATGTGGATGTCTTCTCAGAATCCTCAGTGCTTGTGGGCACAGCGAGGCTCTGACCAAGGGGTGACTCTGACGGGTCCCCAGCAAACATTTAACCTCAAAGTGCCGGGGTAAGGAGGGAGAAGTCCTGGAGGATGAGGCCAGCTCACGGTACCAGGAAAATAGGTCAGCATTCCGAGCGGCATTTTGCACGTCTGAGGACTGTGACACCCCTCCCTGGGTGAAGTCTTCCAGATATAGTGGGTGACATTTTCTTTCCTCCTTTATTTCCTGAACACTTTCAACCACATTGAGCTTTGAAGTCCTCCAATAAAGGTTTAAAAAAATTTTTTTTAAATTTTAGTTCCAGTATAACTAACATACAGTGTTGTATCAGTTTCAGGTGTACCGTACAGTGATTCAGCACCTCCACACATCACCTGTGTGCTCTTTCACCCCCATCACCTAGTTCACCCATCCCCCTACCCCCCTTCCCTCTGGTGGCCATCAGTTTGTTGTGTCTAGTTAAGAGTCTGTGTGGGGCGTCTGGGTGGCTCAGTCTGTTGGGCGTCTCACTCTTGGTTTCGGCTCAGGTCATGATCTCAGGGTCATGAGATCGAGCCCCTTGTCAAGCTCCGTGCTCAGCATGCACGTTTGCTTGAGATTCTTTAAAAAAAAAAAAGGAAAAAGAAAAAAAAAGAGCCTGTTTCTTGGTTCGTTTCTCTCTTTCTCTCTTTTTTTCCCTTTGCTTGTTTTGTTTCTTAAATTCCACATTTGCGTGAAATGATATGGTATCTTTTCTTTCTCTGACCGACTTCTTTCACTTAGCGTGACACTCTAGCTCCATCCCTGTCGTTGCAAATGGCAACATTTCATTCTTCCACATGGCTCAGTAATCTTCCGCTGTGTATATATACATACGCCACATCTTCTTTACCCATTCGTTTATCAATGGACAGTTGGACTGCTTCCATAATTTGGCTCTTGTAAATAACACTGCTATAAACATAAGGGTGCATGTGTCTGTTTGAATGAGTGTTTTTGTATTCTTTGGGTAAATACCCAGTAGTGTGATTCTTGGATTGTTGAGTAGTTCTATTTTTAACTTTTTGAGGAACCTCCTATCTCTCTTCCACAGTGGCTGCACCAGTTTGCATTCCCACCAACAGTGCAGGAGGGTTCCTTTTTCTTCACATCCTCGACAACACCTGTTGTTCCTTGTCTTGTTGATTCTGGCTATTCTGACTGATGTGACGTGATATCTCATTGTAGTTCAATGAAGGGGTTTTATCTCACTCATCTCTGGGCTCAGTTCAGGGCCTGACTCTGAGTATGTGTTCTGACGCTCACTTCTGTGTGCCTGCCTCAGGTGGCTGAGATAGACACGTTTTCCTTAGCTTGGCAAAACTTTGTAATGGAACCAAATGGAATCCATAACATTTGAGTATTTATATTCACATATATCTTAAAGACTCTAAGCGTAGTTTAAAAAAAATACCAACTATTATTAAGATGATCAATTACCAGTAATTTCACTTAAATTTAATAAAGAATAAACTATAATGTTGCATGCACAAAATATGTTGGAGATTTTCCTTTTCAAGTACAAATACCTTCTTAGCCCCATGGTTCCCATTCAAAACATTTTTTTAAATAAAAAATATAATATCCACTAAACATGTGATGCTTGCAAACTAATAAATACAAATAAATAGACATATTCTCCTTCTACTGAATCTCAATATTAGCTTTTGGGTTCAGGGGTTTTATAGTCACTCTGATGGCAAAATCATTTTAACTTATTTCAACTTGTGTGCAATTTTGGAAATCTGCTATGCCGTGTGAATAAGAACCTGGTTGCATTTAGCTGGGCTGACATTTCCATTGTCAAATGCAGTAACCAAAGCCAAGTTGTAACAGCATTTCTTGATACTCCTCTTAGGGACTATATATCTATTTGTTTACTTATTTAATGTGACATTTCTTTCAGCAGCTACTCTTTCCATTTCTGGCCATAATACGAAATCCTTCTTTTGTACATTGAGTAATAAATAAAAAAAAGAAAAAAAAACCCAAATCCATTTCTTGGATATTTTAACCATTGTATCCCACTTAAAATGTCTCTTTTAACCTATCATGGATATATGGAAATACTCTCCACCAAGTTTCTTGGGGCCTTCCACTTGGAATCCCTCGAGGAGCATTGTTTTAGAAGATGTTGGATGTGCTCTCAGGGTGACCTCTCCTGTTCTGAATTCTCTCTTTTTATTTACAAAATGACAGGTGCTATAACACAGAGACTCCTATCCCCAGCTGGATTGTTGACCTCTCCGTATCCTTGAGCACCCCGGCTTCAGAAACTCCATTTTGCCATGGCAATCCCCTCCTTGCTTTTCACATGTGACCTTTCTCCTGCCCCTCCTTCCAATGATCTGTCAGCCAGTCACTGATTTTTCTTTGCTGGCGATGCACTGTTTCCAGTAACTGCAGAAACCATTAATAAAATGGGAGGGAGGGGGCGCGGGGGAGAGGGAAGCGAGACACAAAGGGAGTAAATATTGTACATAGCCCACAGGCTTTTCCCTCCCACACATATGATTCACTGTTGTTCCCACCTCACGTGGGAAAATGTTGTCCTGCTGAAAATACACCTTAAAGGCAGCTCTGCCTCAAAGATATCACATATGCATATTAATAACACACACTTTGTAGTGCCTAGAGTTGTTTTTAACGAAGCCAGCTGAAATATACCAGCAACTTTCTCATCTCCTCCTTCGAGCTGCAGAGGATCCCCAAGTGTGGGCTCAGTGGCGTGGGCCCCCAAAAGAGAGATGAAAGGGGAGCGGTGAGTCATTCTTTTTGCCAGAAACAGGGAGGAAAGGAAGCTTCACCGGACGAAATGAGTCCATCTTCTAGGAAGACCAAAGCTTTGGGAAGAGTTTCAGCACGGGGAAATGGCCACACACGTCAGTCAAAGAGTAAGCAAATGCAACAGCTGTGAGAGCAGGACCAGGGAAGGAAAGCCAGAGATGGACGTGGAAATATTTGCGGGGGGGTCTTTGCTTGAAGATGCATGAGAATTTCTTGAGCCCCGAGATCACTGTTTTTTCTCTGTCTTGTCTGCTATTTTCCCATTGTCCTACAGGGCTTAACAGCTTGCTTATTCAAGAACAGATCGCCTCTGCGAGCTGGGCCAAATGTAAGCTTGAATTTCTTGGCACAATGTGGTCTATTCTACCTATCAAGTTTGCACTCCATGGAGCCCATTGCTGTGCTTCCAAAGAATAACGGATGCTTTGAGGCTCAGCGATAGGCAGCCCTGGCTAATGAATATTTGGCTTCCCTTTTGTTAGACCAACCCAAGATGTCGGTGTGGTCTTTCTTGAAGACCAGTTAACTCAGTCGCTTAGAACGTGATGCTAATGAGACCAAAGTAAATGACTTTGATACCTCGTTGTTCAACGTTACGTAGAAGAAAATCTCTTCTGCGCTTACAGGATTTACTCACAAAGACGGGTAGTATGGACTGCCCAAGACAGAGCCATTGTCAGCACTGGGAAGCCAGTGACGGGGCCTAAACCATTCCTGTGCTTCTCACAGCCATCCCTTCATTCTATTCTGGGAGGAAAGGCCCCTGGGATTGGTCACAGCTGACATCAGTGGTCTCCTACGATTCTCAGTGTTTTTGTGTTCCCACCAAGGATCTGGCACACCAAGGCCAAGTATAGTTCTACTCATTCCATTTTATCAATGGCCCTGAAGTTAAAACCAATTCTTTTTATCTCAGGTCTTCTGGGTTTGATCACAGGTTTTCCTTGTAATTTTGACTCCCAATCTTCCTTATCACCCAGTGCTTCAATCAAATTGGATAATCTTTTAGCCCTCAAATTATTTTCATTTTTTCTTACATCTGTATCTGTTCTGATGTTACTCCCGGCTGGAATACTTTCCCCCCAAGTCTGTCTCTCAAAATTCTTTGATTTCAAGGCATTGTTCAAATGTTAACAGTTCCATGAAAAATGTTCTCGTCTCACAAATGAAGACAAACTCTCTTCTACTTAGTTTGTACCTCTTTTAGGGCATGTGTAATCATGGAGTAATCATTTAGTCCTTCAACAAACACTGAGTACCTTAAAGTGCTATACATCGTGGCACATGGGAGATTGAATATGAACATACGTAACCTCCTTAAATTAGCAAGGTTATGCTAGCTGTTCTAAGAAAGAAAACCCACAACTTTTGGTAGTTTAACATGATAGCCAAACATAGTGTTACTGTATGGTTGGAGTCTGTTTTCCACATGTTGGTTAAAGGACTTTGTTAGTTTTACCCATGTATTTGATCTGTTAGTTGCATATTGCTGCATAACAAATAAGCCCAAAACTTACTCACTTAAGAATAATTATGATGTCATAATTTATGTGGGTTTCAGCTGGGTGGTTCCGACTTTAGGATTTCTTATGAAGTTGCACTCAAGCTGTTGGCAGAGATCACCTGAAGGCTTGACTGGGGCTGGCAGGTCCCAAGATGACTCACTCACAGTACCTCTCCAGCTGTCCATTGAGTGTCCTTGTGGCAGGGCAGCTGGCTTTTCCCAGAGCAAGAGATCCAAGAAGGAGCAAGATGGAGCCTGTCTTTTATAACTTATACTCGGAAATCACACTCTGTCATTATTTCTACATTCTCTGTGTTAGATAGAAGTGAGTCACCAAGTCCAGCTCACACTCAAGGGGTGGAAATTAAGCTCCAACTTTCAAGGGAAGAGTATCAGAGAATGTGTGGACCTATTTAAAAATAAGCAGAGCATGAGACCTGTGCTCCTGCCATGTTGTGGGGCTCTGCCATCATCAGGGGCCTAGATTCTTTAGCTTCTAACAGATGGAAGATGAAAGCATGGAGAGGGCACACCGATTTCTTAAAAACATAATCTGAAAATGACACATATCACATCCATTCTCATTCAATGGTGAGTATCACAGGTGGCCACCCTTGGATCCAAGGGGTGGCTGGGAAAGGTAGTCTTTGACTGGGCAGCCACTTCCCAGGGTCAACACCCTGCACCCCCACCTGCCCCAAATGTCAGCTTCTTCAGGGCAGAGACCACTGTCCTTTGCATCCCTCATGATTCACATAGCATAGGACTTGTGCAGAAGAGGTGGTCTTTAAATATTTCATGAAAGAATGAATACATGAATGACAGGATGGTAGCATTATTTTTCTGTATATTTCAAAAGATAAACCTAGGTTTGCTTCTTAACTGTAATACACACCAACTACACTTCTCAAATCCTATTTACAACTCAGCTGTGGCATATGTGTCTATGCTCAGAACTACCTAGGCGTGATGGTTCTCTTGTTATTTCTTATGAATTATTTATTTTCTCCCCTCTGAACTTTCTTCAAATGGCACAAACCAAAGGACTAGTTCTTTACTAAAGAATATTATATAAAGGCAAGAATGTTCAAAGCTTCTCTGCATCACTACACAAACAATTCAAGTAAGATGCTGCCAAATGCTAAAGTGATGGGATCACAGAGTAGCAGAGATAAGAAATACATTGTCATAGCAACCAGAAGACCTCAGTTGGAATGACTGTACTTCAACTTGAAAGGTGGTTCTAAGAGCTTAAATACACACAAAGACATGGCTAATTTTATAAAGACGTCATTTAAATACGAGAGAATCTCCTTAAGCTTATTCTCAGTGAATATAATTTGGACGCACTGTAATGTGGGAAAATACCAAATGAGAGCATTAGGGAAGCTTCATCATAATGTTTAATAAGAACGATAATTGATGTTCATTGTTAAACACTCTTTATGTTTTTTTATTTTAGAAAAAATAAGTTATTGTTCATTTGGGGGTTATAATGGCAATGCACACTTAGCATAGAAAAATTGGAAAATGCAGCAAATACAAGAAGGAGAATAAAAAGATAATCCTACCACCCAGAGTAAAATAATTTAAAAAACATTTTTAGTGTGTATGCACACTTGAAAGATTGGCTTGAAAGATGTCAAGTATGGGAATTAAAATTAAATTTTAAAATTTAATCATTTAAAATTAGGCGTCTCAACCTTGCCTACGCAACAGATGTATCTGGGGAGATTAAGAAAAATATTGATGTTTGGACCCCACCCTTGACAATGGAAAGACGTATATATATGTATCTTTTAAAATTGTATGTATATTAAACAAAATTGAGATTGCTTATGTATTTTCATTTAGTATGTTGATTTTTTTATTTACATTCTCTCATAAACATTTCTCCATATCTTTAATATTCTTCAAAACATTATTTCTAGTTACTGTATAATATTCTATAATTGAATTAATTATAGAATAATTACAAATTATAAATAGAATAATTATAGAACAATAGAATCATGATAAATTATAATTTGAATAAACTCTATAAACTTATCTAATTATCCCTATAATGTTTGCCATCTTGACTGTTCCCATATTTTTGGTATCATAAATAATTTGTAACCAACATTAGGATTTAAACAGAATCTGCCACAGGGTGCCTGGGTGGCTCAGTTGGTTAAGTGACTGCTTTCAGATCATGATCCTGGAGTCCCAGGATCAAGTCCCACAGCTGGCTCCCTACTCAGCAGGGAGTCTGCTTCTCCATCTGACCCTTCCCCCTCTCATTTTCTCTCTCTCTCAAATAAATAAATAAATAAATAAAATCTTTAAAAAACAAAACAAAATAAACAATCTGCCACAATAGGTATCGGTGAGTAAGTTAGGAGATATAAATCTTTCTGCACATCTCTGATTTTCGATATTATGTTCCTAAAAATGAGTTATTATGGATTATTTGAGTATTTGGAATAAATTTAACTTCTGACAGCTGTCCTGTAGACTATAGTACGTGATGTAGGAGAAATAGCTTGTAGAACACATGTGGGGGAACTGGAAGGATCCCTTGTATAGCCTCTGAGAAGTCACCGGCACTGCTCGTAGGGGATCTTACCTGTAGTGTCTTTTCTTGCTGCGCCAGGCTAACACATTCCCATGTCTAAGGGCCTTCACATCTGGTAACACCCTCTTACACCACGTGCTGAGTTTGGTTCCCTCAACCGCCCTGTAAGGGCAGTAGGCCGATTTTCTCTTCCCCATTCTAGCGCAGAGGAAAGGAAACTCACCTTGTTACATCAAAGTTCAAACCCAGGACCTGAAGCCTCGCCTGGCTTGTTTGTCTCTAGAACAAACGCAAAAGCCCTGAGACCCTCTTGCATTGGCTCCTGTTTCTCAACGCATTCCTTCAAAAATAAATTTGAGCAGCGTGGAAAGCTGATCTTCTTAGGTGTGGAGCCAATTTCCTATTATTAGGAGTCCCAAGGGACTTGACTTCGTATTATTAACACAGAAGGGTTTTTATTATGTCAGTAGAGGCTGTAGTTGTCATCCTAAAAGCCCTCTGGGAATGATTGTGACACCGGCTAGCTGTTCCTCTGCTTTCAGGATGAGAGAGGAACATGGGTGTAGCAAACAGTTCAAAACTCCTTTTAAACTTTTGCCTTAATAGAAAATTGAGCAAAATGTTACAAAATGATTACGGAAGCAGGTTAGCATAAGGAAGTCTCTAACGTTTTAAGAGAGGTTCCCTCTTCTGCCAGCCATGTGTAAGCCTCGGCCGAGACTTATGGCCACTCAGAGATTCACTCGAGGGAGGAACAGGTCCCTCTTGGATTGCCCCATTAATAACACCTTATTGAACCCTCAGGTTAGGCTTGAAAGACGTCAAGTGCGTATGTGAATTAGACCCAATCATTTAAAATTAGATGTCTCAACCTTGGCTACACAATAGATATATCTGGGAAGGTTAAGAAAAATATTGATGTTTGGACCCCACCCTTGACAATTAAAATCAGAATTTCTTGGGATAAGAGCAAGCATTGATAGTTTGTGGAAGCTTCCAGGGGACCTTAATGTGCAGCTAGGTTGAGGCCCCTTTACTTAAGCTCAGTGAGCATCTTCCCACAGGAAAGAGGGGGTGGGTAGGAGCGGGTTCCCCAGGAGAAGGGATGGGAGGTGAATGAATGGCAGCAGCTCCCCATTTGATTGGGGACTACAGATTTTAAAATTTATATATTAAAAAATTTAAAGACCTAGGATCTGCAATCAAAGGGCAATGCCATCTTTTATATCAGAAAGAAGGTGTGAGTGTCCTTGTTGAAAATGTGTAGGAGACTCTGGGGAGGCACCCAGGCCCCCCGAACTGCTAACCTCCTTGTCTGGATTTCAGAGGTTCCACTAGACGATCCCCCTTGAGTTGCCATTAGCTCTCTTCCGTTAACTGATTACAATAAGATAATAATGAGTGTGCCAGGTACCGAAAAGTCCTGAAATCAAAGGAAAAGCAATTATGGGTTGAAAAGGCAAGTATTTCCAAGCGAGACCC
Organism: Ailuropoda melanoleuca; assembly: GCF_002007445.2. Taxonomy (NCBI): domain Eukaryota; kingdom Metazoa; phylum Chordata; class Mammalia; order Carnivora; family Ursidae; genus Ailuropoda; species Ailuropoda melanoleuca. The sequence goes on from NC_048231.1 coordinate 63,172,245, forward strand.
CAAGAGCAAACTTTGAAGCAACTGACAATTCTTAAAATTCTCAAAAATTTCTTCATCAGATAAAGTTCTAAGTCAGTCAGTCCAGACTGTGGCCTGATCACCATGAAGTCCAGCGCCCCGGACAAAGGCTTCTTGAGCTCATGGAAGAACATCTTCGGCTCCGACAGCCTACTTTTCAGCTCTGGAAGGGCAGGGAGAGAAGCTGTCACTTGAAGAAGCAGCGGGCGGTGCAGCAGCTGGCCATTTGCAGCACCTCCTCATCGAAGCTTCTGGGGTTCGGCGCAGAACCCCCGCAGCCAAGAACGCTGTTTCTGGAATTGGGTAACACGTTCAGTCTGGGCACCTGGCTGCAGGAAGTCCCACACCTTTCCCTGCCCCCTACTGGCCTTCTTCCCTTATTTATTGGATTCGTCATTATTTTCAACCAAAACATTGTTTCTCTTAAATATCATTTCTCTTGCCTCTAGGGATATTGCATACAAATTTACTAACGAGACTGTTGGGTGATGTCATTGTAAATCTCGCACATGTTGGTTGATTTGCTTAGCTTACAAGACATCTAGAATCTACAAAATGACTGGCAGTGATTTGAGCATTTAGCATGCGCCCGTGTGGCAAGAGGTGGATGCAACTGCAAGGATGAAAAACCCAATTTATTGTTGAGTTGCTTGCTTTTGTTGTCCTTTGACCTCCTCGTCGGCCCACTCTGAGGCACCAAACTTCATGTCCTGGCAGGTGCCGTTCAAGCAATTGTACAGAAAATCCTAAAACAAAGGGAAAAATAATTGTCTCCTTTCGTGGTTTCCCAATGGTGTTCCCTTTGCCAAAAAAGCAGGGTCACCACCTCTTCATTCATACTCCATTTCCCAAGATTTACATTTTTACACACACGCGCGTGCGTGCGCACACACACACGAATGTAAAAAAATATATATATCAGGTGGCTGATGCAGAAATCATTTACTTTCAACACCTGCCAAGGGGTGGAGCTGCAGACCCACAGACCACTAGTGGTCCCGCTTTTTCCATCCCATTAGTGCTGTGTCTGTCTGTGATTCGAGCTGCAGGCAGACCCACCGTGTATCCCTTTCCTGTATTTCGTATGGGATTCTTAGCCTTTTTCTTCCCTGGTAATTTTACCCTGGTTATAAATGTGATGTAAACCCCCGTACACATCACCCCTGTGATAGAGGAGCTGCGTGGGGACAGCACGCTCAAGGACACAGTCCTTAAAGAATAGATCTTGATGAGACGTGTGCATAAAATGTAAAGAAGAAATAACTGGCCAGAGAAAATAATGGTGCAGAAAATGTGTTTCCTGGGAAAGGACGCTTAGCTTTAACAAGTTTGGTTTTAAAACATTGTGTACGACTGCCACTTAGTTAAAATAGAGGATTGATGGAGAAAATAAGGATGTGGGGAAAGGTTGCCTAAAGCCCCTGGATCTGAAGAAATGCAGTAAGGTGAGCCCAGCCCTTTTCGGTTTTGATGTTCATCAAGCCTAACAATATACTTACACATTTTCGAGCTGTCATCACATCTAGTTGATATTTAATCCGAATCTTAATACTTAGAAGCATACTCAACGTCTTCATTAGCGCCATAAAAAAAACTTAAAGCCAGGCTCCTGTTTGTAACTGTAACAGAGCTATGCTCCGGTTGTTTCACTTAGATTAGAGTGAGAAGGGAAGCTTCAGCTTTTTAAAAAGTGCAATCACACACTTTAATCAGAAGCACCGGGTGTCACCATTAGGTGGCACACTGCAGCCACCGATCTCTCAGGCTGGGGGGAAGCGAGCAGTGCCAGCAAGGCAGAAATACCTGGGCCCTTTCCTGGACCTTTCTTTTAACCACTGAAGATTGCAGAAGCCAGGGTGCAGGGAAGCCGGCAGCGGGAGTTTTTCTGCGCCTCTGACACTCTTTGTTTTAACACGTGGTCTTGCGCTGCATCCGCTGCTCATTCAGGTCCTCTTTGCCCCCCTGCGGTTTCGGAGCCGGCTGCCCCCTGTTGCGTTAGCTCTTCCTTTCAGCGACAAGACTCTCATTGGCAGCTACACCCTACATGTCAAAACCTGCTCTCAATTTGGACTGAAGTCTCTCTCTTTTTTGTTTTTGCTACATTTGCGGTGGGTCCAGAGAATTAGTCTAATGGGATGCTGTGCTTTGTAACAATTGCTATTCCAGAATCCCATCCCTGCCTTTCAACGTTGGGCAAAAGTAGAAAAGAATAGTTGAGAAATGAAATCATGGCCATTACCGGGACTCTGAGCATCGGCTAATGTAACACTTTTTCCTTTAATCATGTCCTATAACGCGTAACCTTAACTTTCCCAGGCCACGCTGGCTCCAGGGACAAATGCCAAAGCGCAGTCAGCAATAATAGGGTGGCGGTCATCGCCTTTGGACCCGAAGTCCCCAAATTGCCTGCCCTACTCCTGGCAGGTTCTGGCCGTGCAGACCCTTCTCCTTGGAGGCCGTTCTGTTTTCTTCATACCTGGCTCTCTACTCCAGTGCCTCACTCAGGGAAGGGACGTCGCTGCTGCCCACAGTGACGTGCCAGTTCGGTTGCTGCTTTGTCCATCCATGAGTCCTGTGTCAGGAGCTGCTCCCAGGGCTCCCACGAGGCTGAGCCTGGGCTTCCTGGATTTTATTGTGCTCTCAGTCTGGGGACTTGAAATGCATTCCCCTGAAGCTGGATTGAAGCAGATTTCATCAAACCCGCAAGTGTCCCTTGTCACCAGCAGGCAAGTCGTATTCTGGTATAAAGCCTTAGCCCCTTGAGTCATGCATGACCTCTTCTCCCTCTAGCTGTATGGCCTGACTTCAAATCATGGCCTTTCCACTTCCTGGCATGCCATCTGACGTAAGTTACTTAATTTCTCTCTGCCCCAGTCTCCTTATAGGTAATCACAGGATCACCTTCCTGTAGTTGTTGTGAGGATTCAATGATTCCGGGCGTGTGATGGGCTCAGCACAGTGCCCCACTCACAGTTAGCACACACCCCATGTCAGCTACTGTTAGGAGGAGAAAGTTTTGATCTTTATGTTCCAGGAACTGACTCCTGGTTCCTCTTTTTCCAAAGGGCCAATTGAGGTTTACGTTCAGGATGTCTGTGTTTTTTTAAGATTTATTTATTTGTTTGAGAGAGAGAGAGTGCTAGAGCCAGGGGAGGGGCAGAGGGAGAGGGAGTGAGGGAATTCTCAAGCAGACTCTATGCTGACCGTGGAGCCCAGCACCGGGATCGATCGAAGGACCGTGAGATCATGACCTGAGCCAAAATCAAGAGTTTGCCACTTAACCCACTGAGTCACCCAGGCGCCCCAGGGTGTCTGAGGTTTTGACCCAGGCTACCAGAATTCTAGAGGATTGGGACAGCTTTAAATTGCTGTTTCTACCCTCCCATGAAATTCATTCCTTGAAATAAACATGTTAAAAGACTACTGATAGGAAAATTATTGTTGACCTGGGGCCAAGACTAGGAATCTTGAGTTTGCTTTGTATTTGTGGGTCTGGTTAGACTTTCATTTATTTATGTTTTAGCCACAAGTCTCCCTTCCTCCTTCCCAAGAGTGCCCTGGATTTCCTCTGGGAAACCACTTTCTTTCATTCTCAGCCATGTGGGATCGGGTAGGATTAAACCTACCCCTGATTGGACTATGCCATCAGACTACCCCATCTTCTCTGGCTGCTGTAATTGGTTCTGTGAAGGACCTCTAAATCAGTCTGGACCAAAGAGACCTGAGGAGATATTTGCTGGGGTTTCTGGGAAAGAGAATTGCAACACTCATTCCGAAATACTCCAGAAAAAGACCTTTCTTCCTCCGGGTGGTGAGCATGAGGATGTGAAGATGTGAGGTCTGGAATTTGGTAACTTTAGGAGAAAGTCAGCCTCAGGGAGAGAGCTGGGCCATTGGCAACATCTTTCCAGCCCCGGATCCAACTTCACCACACCATTCTCTGGCTCGTTCAGCTACAACTCATCCAACCGCCTTTATTAAATCAATCTGAGTTGAGTTTTTGGCCACTTGCACCATAAAAAGTCTGTCTCCACTGAAACTCGATGTCACAGTCAACATTCCTATGGCCGGCAAACACCTCATGGTTTTGTAAGATCACATTTGAAAGTGATTTTTGCTATCTCATTTGTATTGAGATGCATCAAACGTGTAAAAAGTTCAGAGCTTTGTATATTTACATATGACCTCTCTTGATAATGCAAATCCGGAGTGCAGTCCTTTGTTAAATTGTAGTTCCAGAATGGTGTTCCATCTATAAATTAGGAAATGGCCTTTCTTGCACTTTTCTAAAGTAAAGTAATTCAATGCTTGGCACATGGCAAGTGCTCATGGAATGTTTAAGAAATGGGGCTTTCTGGTTACTTGAATTTCTGATTAATTGAAAGTTAATTAGAAACTCTCCCCTCCAACACACATAACCTACCGTTTCCTCTCTTCAGAAAATCTTTGTAAAATGTATGAGTGCACTTTCTTGCCTTAGTAATTACAGTATAGTGAGCATAATTGCATTTTTGATGATTAAGAATTTTACAGTGCCTCAGGGCCATCAGTCAGAGTATAAATTCTCATTGTATAATATTTTACATGGAGAAGTTGGAGGAAATTGGGCTAAATATGGATTGATCCTGGGACATTCTCTGGAAGTTTATTTTTTAAAAACTTCAATATCTACCAGTTTTTGTTGTCCTTTGAATTTTTCTCTAAAAAATGATTTGTGTAAAAAGTTTGATCAAAATCTTGATCAGCTGGATTCTGATTAAGGAAAATGTTATATTTTTAAATCAATCCTTTTAACGCTGGCATCAGAGAGCAGTAAAATTATTAATGTGGGGCAACATTGGGGATGATGGGAGGGACTGGATGTTAGAATTAGAGGTTTCAGTGGTGAGGTTATACTGGGGGTTAAGTTTGATTGTGTAGAGTCTCAGAAAGGACCCAGGCTGTCCTGGTGACAGCGAATCTGGGGAATGAGCTGACCGGATGTCGATGACAAGGTATCTGGTTATTATGGTTCAAATATGGTTCATTTATGGGTATGCCAGGGTATCTGGTTGTTATGGTCCATTCTTGTCCTGTTTCTTTTGTAGAGGGATGGCCCAGCATTTCCATGTTTTCCCATATCCTGTGGCAATAGCCAGGTCTGGTTGGTTATGTAGTGAGATTGACATAGAGGGAGCATATTAGGCAAATAACGTACTGTCTTCATGGTCTTTTCTGCACGTCTCTCGTCTCTCGTTTCTTTTCACCACTAGTCAGATAAGGTCTTGAGAATTTGGGGAGTTGAGACCAGGGTCATTAGTTCTTCTAATCCCTCAGAGATGTGTTTACTAGCCAGAGTCAGAGATTAGAGGGGGACACACTATCTCATGGAGCGTTTTTATGGGCTGAGCTGTGCCCACCCGCCAATTCATATGTTGAGGTCCTCACCCCAGTACCTAAGAATGTCATCGTATTTGGAGATAAGGTCTTTAAAGAGGTAATAAAGTCAAAATGAGGGCATTCGAGTGGGCTTCCTCGAATATGACTGCTGCTTTTATAAGAAGAAGAAGAGAGAAGTACAGACGAGTACAGTGGGAAGATGATATGAAGACAAAGAAAGAAGTTGGTCATCTATAAGCTGAGAAGAGAGACCTCAGAAGAAACAACCCTGCTGATATCTTGAGCTTGGACTCATGGCTTCCAGAGTGTGAGAAAATACATTTCTATTGTTTAAGCCACTGTGGCACTTGGTTCTGGCAGTCCTGGCAAAGTAAGGCATGGGGTTGTCCGAGAAAGGAGCAGGCTGACCATCCGTGTGTGGCCAAGGATGGGACGGAGAAGTTGTCAATCAAGTTGGGAAGATTGAAGGGGCCTCATCAGCATCCAGGAAACAGAGATCAGGTTGCAGAACATGGAAAGTCACTGGCTGGGGACCAGTACGTATTAGTCCTCCCTTTTATTTCAATGCCCTTGAAGATGCAGTTCCCATCTTCCTACCCTCATCCCAATGCCTTCTAGCAGTCAAGAGGCTGGGTTCTGGGATGGTTCAGAAACTGGCATCAGACAAGTGAAAAGTTTGTTCCTGAGTCTTTTTCCAGCCTAGTTTGTCCTTTGCTAGAGTCGTCCTTCATGTGAGTGTTGATGCTATTGACCTCCTGTCTGCAGGGCATTCACGTTGAGCTGTATTTATAGTAGTGGTGCTGAATTAAGCTTGAGTTAGTGAAACTCTCACCAGTCTGCCCTGTGAATATGGTTTTACATTTAGGGAGAAATTATGGGGGTTTCCTGGAAGATGATATATTTGCTGGAGGACTGGATGGAGACATTCCACGATCAGGGGACCAACTTCTCTATTCATGCAAAGTTTAATGGTTCCTTTTCTTCCTTCTTCAAAAATCAGTTTTAACCTCAGTCATTCCTCATTAGCACCATGCTATGCTCATTTTTTTTATAGACAAAATATTTTACTCCTAAGCCAATCAGCCATCACGGTAGTGGCTGAGTACTCTGGAGATGACAGAGGTGACTTGGATGGCGTCTGAGATCTCCCAAGTCTCAGGCTCCTATGGGGCAGACAGACAGGGGTGATTCTAACAAGACAGACTGCAACATGTTATAATAAAAGTATGAATGGATTTCATTAAGAGAAACAAAGGAAAGAGAGAATGCTCCCAACTTGGGAGACATCTGGGGACAAAGGGCCTTGACTCAGGCCTTTGGGGACGAGGGGTAGAACCGTAACAGGTACAGACAAGGGGAAGGGCATTTGAAGAGGAGAGAATGGCCTGGACATATGCACAGAGCCTGGAGAGAGCCCGGCTTGGTTCAGAGCAGAGAATTTTCCAGGGAGGCCCAGACAGGGTATGTGGAGGTCAAGTACGATCAGAGAGATTGGCTTAGGTAAGACTGGAGGTGACGGCTGGGGCTCGATGGTGGATGGCTATGACTGCCATTTCCTGTTTGAGGAAAAGATGTGAGAAAGCCATTGATCCACAGATTTAGTCCCCGAGGAGAGGAGTGGGACAAAACACCAAGGAAAAACATTAGCATTGGAGGACACTTCTGGTTGAATAAGGATAAAAGGGGAAAACAATGAGAAGTATGAAAATTTGAGACTTAAGGGAAGATAATTGAGGGAGATCAAATTGAGGTCATCTGTTATCTCAGTGAAGTAGGTAACAAGGTAATCTGGCTGTGGTTTGGTGGGGGCTTGAGAAGGTGGAAAGAACTGGAAGAACTGTAAAGAGTCATAGGGATCAGTAGAGACAGTCTTTGCTCAGATCGAGATTGCTCAGTGGACCCCGTGAGGTGGAATTAGATGGCACCGACATGCTGCAGATGCAATCTACTCAGTTATGTGGATCTCCTCGCCCAGCCCTGTCTAGCCCCACAGGGTTCAAAATGGGGACCAAAACCAAAATGGTTGACTGGAATAATGTAAGACTAAAATTTGTGAAGGAGAGTGTGGAAGTGGATGAATGGGTTCCAGAAAATCAGCATTTTGAAAGTGTATCTGGGAAAATTGAGAATAATAGTAAGGGATTGAGTGAGGAGGTAACGATTAAGGAATTAAAAGCCTTGAAGACAAAAGACCAGGTTCAGCAGCCCTGAGAGAGGATGGGAGAGGTGGAAAGTTCACTGCATTCATCAGATAGTGCCACGTAATTTCATTATGTGAAAGTAATGAAATTGGCAGTTTTCCTGGATTAACCCAGTAAACAACATCCCTTTGTACTTTCTGGTGTGTAGGTATACACCACTGCTTGCTGCTGATACTAATTCAGGGTTAGGGTAGAAAGAGCTGAAGGAAGCATTTCTTCTAGATCCACATCGAACAATGAGAAGGAAGGGACATTATCCCTCATCTCAATCATTATGTTCTTTGAGGATTATCTTTGGAAAGAGACTCTCAGGCTGCATTTCCCCTGACAGTCTTTTCCAGACATGTGCTAAGTTATAGCAGGGTTTATTCTAAGAAGTTCCTACTTCCCTTTAATGGGCTGGAGCAGACATTGAACGCGGTACCTGGAAACAGAACACATGGCCTTGTTAGTTGTGGCGCCTTGAATGCATGGGCTTTGGGGAGGCCGAGAGGCTACCATGGAACCGAAACAGGCAGGACAGTGTCTAGTCCTATTTCGACTCGCAGGAGGTCCAGGTACCAGGCCTCTTTGGCCGCGGGCCCGAATAATAGCATCTATGCTGCCCCTATGGAAAACCTATCCAGGAGAAAGTGATAAAGCAGCCCTCATTCCCAAGGTAGAGGACACAGGTTCCGTCCAGCAGCCATTAGGTGGTGCTGCCTAACCAGCATTCCCCGCTCCGCTTTGCCACCCTGAGAAGTCCTTTCGCTTTTGTTGTGGGTTTAATATTCTATGATAATCTTTTAAAAAGGTGGAAGTGGCTGAGATTTATCTGTTACCCCTGTGAAACTTACCGATTCTCTCTCTCTCTCTCTTTTTTTTTCCCTCTCAAGAGTAGCCAGTAACTGCTACACGGAAGCAGGGATGGGAAATGGCCGCTCAGACTGAGAACAGCCATTGATATGTGAACAGCACTTGCCACTTTGGGAAGAGTTTTCACACGTCAGAGCTCCTGGAATGTAGGAGGCAAATGCTCAAAAGGTTGTTGAATGAATACGTGAAGTATTGCATGGAGAGAAAAATGAACTAACTCTACCTTGACTTTTGTTCATGTAGAAGGGGCGTCAAAGTTAGTTTACGAAAAGAGGTGGCTGTTTCTGGGAGACAACATAGGCGAGGACAGAGCAAGATGACACATAATCGTGCTGACTGGATGGCAGGGATGTTAGAGAAGTTAGCTTGTGAGCAGAAAATGGAAACAAAAATAGCAACAGCAATAACAATTTATATTAAAAAGTTACTCTCAACTCCCCTTGTTTCCAAATGGGTTCTTCATGGGAGGTTAAAGATGTCGTTCCCCATAATAGATTGCTACCTAGAACATACTACTGAATTTTGGGTGCGAGCAGGGCAAAAAGTTATTAAAAGCAGTTTGTGTAGTTGTTCTTACTATTTTGGAGAGTATTTTTATTGACCCATGAAAGCTACACATTTTAATTTAAATAAGCAATGAAACTTTCCAAGATATTTCGCCCCAGCTTCTGCAACTCTTCCATCACAACTCTTGGGATGTCGGGATTTGTGGTTCCTGCCCAGAGTGAGCCTAGAACTATTGTAACAAAACATCTACATTTTTAAAAAATATAAGAAGTACATAGCTACATAAATATTGAGTTATATAAATAAGGGTTAAAAAGTATGCCTTTAAGTTCTTCTGATGTGATTCTCTATCAGAAGTAGTCCTTGTCATGCATGGTGTGTATCCTTCCAATTCTTTCCTATATTGTTTCATTTCCTGTGGTTCTAGAAATCTTTGTCTCGTTTCCTCTGCATTTTTAAGACACACACACACACCCTAGTTTTCTTTTTTTTTTTTAAACCGCAAATGGCTATGTAGTATCATATGGGATGGATATGTCACAATTGATTTCCCATTTTTCTGCTAATGCTTGTTTTCTTATAATATTCCCTTTTTTGCTGTTATAACTGTTGCTGCAATGAACTGCAAATGCAGATATCTTTGCTGTCTCGGGACTGTTCTAAATTGGGTGCGCCATGTGTGAGGACAATAGCATAGTATCAGTATTACATCGTAATACCTCTGTGGTTTTGTGCAGGGATCAGAGGAGGACTCAGACTTCCAGCACTTTGGAGGTGCCCCTGCTTTAGGCTCCAACTGAATACATATTTTAATACCTCCTGTTCATGGTGTGTGGTGGTGCTGGGGCTAGTCCGCACCTCCCCACTATTTTACATTCTGCATTCCTAGAGTTTTCTCGGAGTGTGTTGATAGTCATTGTCTCAAGAAAGTTATATCTAGGGGCGCCTGGGTGGCACAGCGGTTAAGCGTCTGCCTTCGGCTCAGGGCGTGATCCCGGCGTTATGGGATCGAGCCCCACATCAGGCTCCTCTGCTATGAGCCTGCTTCTTCCTCTCCACTCCCCCTGCTTGTGTTCCCTCTCTCGCTGGCTGTCTCTATCTCTGTCAAATAAATAAATAAAATCTTTTTTAAAAAAAGAAAGAAAGTTATATCTATTCTAATATTCAGCGCCCCTCCCACCTCTTTTCTTCATATTTATCTTCTTTTTAATAGTAGTTAATTTATTTTTAAAAAATATATTTCTTTCTTTCTTTGAGAGAGAGAAAGAGAGAGAGAGAGAGTGCAAGTGTGAGCGGGGGAAGGGGTAGAGGGAGAGAGAATATCCAAACAGACTCCCACTGAGCATGGAACCCCATGGGGGGGCTCAATCTCATGACCCATGAGATCATGACCTGAGCCAAAACCAAGAGTCAGAAGCTCAACTGACTGACCCACCCAGGTGCCTCAGTAGTTAATTTCTTTACAGAAAACATGCCTTTTTTTCCTTCTCTTTTCTTTCCATGCCTTCCTTTTCTTTTAAAAAATGTCCTCTGTCCCTCCCACCCACTTTTTTCTTCCATTTTGGGAGCACAACATTATCTGTCAAGTTTCCTTTGGAACACTTCCAGTGGAACTACATGTTTTCCAGGGAAACTCTGAGTTTAAAAGAAAAATAAGCAGGTGGCCAATATGTGAGCTCTCTGCTATCTCCTTCCTGGTAGGTCAGGATGGGTGGTGCCCTGGGTGGGGGGGGCGGTTACCAGCAAGATTTCTTTCTAGTAGCCAGGTGAGACAAAGATGGCAGTGTGGGGTGGCAGGGAGCTACTGGGGATCCTGGGAATCACTGCCTAGATGGTGTGGTTTCAACGTGGCTTGCCTTTCAGGGTGGATCTTTCTTAGAAATTACCAGGAGAGTAGTTTGACCAAGACCACAAAGTCATGAAACATGGCTCCAGTCATCATCACTGGTTCAATGAAGCCAGAGGGATGGTAGGTATATAAAGAGAAGATGAGTCCTGAGATGGAGATGGAAAAGCAAGGTTGTATTAGAATTTTAATCTGGATATTTCCTAAACTGGACATATCAAACCATGTCATAATAGGATTTTATTCTATTTATAGGGAAAAGTTATAAAATGATTAGCTATCTAACAATGTGTTTTTCCCCCTCATATGTCACTAGTATATATATGTGACACAGACAACATATATTAGGTCAAACAAATCAGCTTTTTCATTGATGAGTAAACTGATCAGATCATGTATGGTCAACATGCCAGTCACCATAACTACCAATGAACAAGATTTGGTTCAGTTGTCTAATCATTAAAAGCACCCGTAAGGGCTGGTTATTTGGAAATCAGTTTGCAGCTGGTGTGTTTTCACTGTGACAGCTAGACAGCCTCAGAACTGTCATCTTCTACATAGAAATAGTCACAGCTTCTCTGGACCAAGATAGAGAGTCTGAAGTTGTTGCCATGTTTGTTTCCCAGAATCTAAGATAAAATAGATTAAACCAAAGCAAAAATCAGTGTCCTTGGTCCAGTCTGTGATTTGCCTTTATTGTTCTGCAAGAGGAAGCCTTACACATGGAAAACCGTACCCCTATCACTTCTCAACTTGAAATGCCTCATCTGGGAGTGGTTTGAGCCTCTATCCCTCAACATTTCCTTTATGACTCCAAGATTAAAGGGCCATATTCCATGTTATTTTTATTGCATCTTTAGGAGAGGCACAAAGATAGTAGTTCTTAGTAGAGAAGGGAATTGTATACCATCTAAGCTGGAATACTAAGGTCAGCGTATTGGCAAGATGACCACCAAGGACATACACAGTATTTCTGTATCTTTCAGAATGAGGATGCTCCTGACAATAAAAGAGAAATTACCTCGATACAACCTCAAAATACCATTTTTGTGTGCGATGTAATTACTTTATTCTTCTTTGACCAAAATAGAATACTTACTTGATTGCTCAATCAAAAAAGGCAGTTAAGGAAAGGAATCATTAAAAAAGAGCTTGCACGAATCTTATGGGCTTTATTTAAACTTGAAACCATAATTACAGCCTAATTCCCCAGCCCTGGGAAGTAGGTCAAGACCTCATCCTTAAGTGGGGACCTGCTGATTCATGTTGTTCATCGGCTCCTCCCATGCACGAGTGACACCCATACAGCAACATTCACAACCTGCAGCCTCAGCCTAAGTGAAGGGAGAATTTATAGAAACTTAAAAGGTAACCTGAGATGAGTATTTATCTAGATTTTTATAATTTTCTCCCTCAATTCTTTACGGTTGTTTTGCTCACACTCAATACAAAAGCACTTTTAAAGCAGCCTATTTTAATTGTCTTTTTCCAACACATTTAATGTGGTTTTTATAGAAATAGATCTTTTGATCTTTGTATTCATATGAATTCCTTTTAATAACACTTAATTAAATTACATAATTACAGTAACAAGAATAGCTAGCATCCCTGGATTTAGGAAAAAGTACCTCCTTCTTTTGCTAGGCATCTAAGAGAGGGGCCGGGGCAGAATGGTCCGGAGGTAGTAGTGAGTGGTCTTCTGGTTGTGTGGATTTGGAATTCCATGGCCACCAACCAGTATGTTTTACCGAGGGCAATGAGAACCTCAGTTAATATTTCCCAGGTGGATGGAGGCTGGTTAAGAGAGGGTTTTTGGATCATTATCACCAGACACATAGAGCCTTGTGAATCCACGAGCAACTCTTTCTTATTTTATTGTATCACCATAGAGAATGGTAGCCCTTAGATAATGCCTCTTCTCTTTAAACATTTGCAACATATCGTCCTTTAAAATTGGGACTTGTCTTAGGGAGTCAGTGAGTCTTTATTCAGGCAATAAGAATGTATCAGTTAATGAATTCTGTGTATTAGAATACTTCTGAGTGGAGGGTTTCTCAAATTCCTTCTAGTTTTTTCTTTCTTTTTTTTTTCCCTCAAAGACATATGCATGATAAACAATGGAGAATATCTGTATTCAACAATAAAAGTTTAAAAAACCCTCCGTAATTTCATGTTAGGAATCAATATTGTATGTTCCTGGTTGAATTGAGAGGTGGAGACAAAGACTTTCATGGCCTCGGGCGGACTGGAAAATGTTGGTGTCTTCAAGCCTGCAGTCAGAGAATATCCAGTCACTATGTATTTTTGTTGCTCGTAATGTTTCACAGCCCTGGGCGACCGCCTGTTCTGCCTCATGAGAGGGCCAACCCTGACTGGGAGCCCTCTGACCCTTCCCCAGCGGCCCCCTGCTTGTTCACTCCGTGATGACAGCCTTCAGAATATACAGAATAGACATCTTAATGAAAGAAGGGAGGGCTGAGCCGTTGCTCTGTGCTCATCTGGCTAGAGTCCTATCATTTGATGATTAAATTTGATTTTAAGTCATTCGGAACTCTGCGCAACTTGGCTTTCTTTCATCTATTCTCAGCATCACAAACTCTACTACAAAGCTTATTTCAAGGGAAAAATCTCTTCGAATTCAAATCACTCCTGCTTCATGCTAGTCTGTTTGTTTGGGATACCAGCTTGCAAAATGTCCTTTGAATGATCGCTTTTAGTGAAATCAAAGTGACTTAAGAAACAGAAACTTTGATGACTGAATATGTGTTTTATACCACTTCAGGGACTCCTTTTGCAACTTGGGACAAATGGGAAAAGTGAATCATCAGGGGAAGGAGGGGGCTGAAGCCAGGGCTCTAGATTGTTGGTGGAACTCTAAATTAGCACCAGGAAGGCACTCCGAGGAAGGGGCTGTTCTGCGAGGCGTCAGAAGCAACCTGGAGCCGCGTCTGTGATTCAAGAAAAATTTCAAATTGGAGTAATGGGTGTTCTTTTTTTGTCAGATACCTCCGGGCTGCAGCCGTGAGAGTGTCTGTTTGTCCTCACAAGGTTTCATCGTTACTAACTTTTGGGGCAGCCCTTAAGGGGTGGTGACTTTGGGGAGATTTGCAGGGGTTACTCTAGGAAGGGCCGAAGACCCCTGCCCTACACACTGGGCTGGCACTGAGGGCGTGGGACCTCCTTCTTCCATCTGCAAGCCCTGGTGAGCCAATCGGACTCTAATGGAGGTGCCCCTTCCTTGTAAGAAAAGGAATCTGCAACACAAAACTATGGAATGATGCTGCCTCACCATCTTTCCACTGGAGCAAACAAATGTCTTACAGTGACTGACAGTAGCAAAAGTCACCAGTTGTCCACTGGCCACCTCCAATAAAAACAGTGAGTACTCATGTCACATATGTATTTTCTTCAATCCTCCCACTATCTTCGGTGATTTCATCATTTTCGTTCTGTGAAGGAGGGAAGTGAAGTTTAGAAACATAAAGTTTCCAGGTAAGCAGTGAAACTGGGACTCAAATGCAGTTCTATGTGGCTTCAAAAACTGTGGCTTAGACTAGAAGACACTTTGTGGCTCTCTCAGAGTATCATTGTGAAGATTGATACAATATTATTTATTTCAAGTTAGAGAAAGGTGAGCACACAATATTCCACCTAACCCATTAAAGGACTGGAAGGAAGAGCAAAATTAAAAGGTGAATACTTCAAAATTATTATATTCTTAGCCCATGCTGCTGATACGATAGCATATCTCTATCATCGTAAGAGGTTTATTCAGCATAAGGGGGAAAAAAGAGAAATCAGTAGTATGATGTCGCAGGTAGGAAAGGGAATGGAGAACATTCTAGAATCATGTGAATTATGAAGCCAAGTAAGGAAAACTGTTCTTGCCTGGGAAGCAACTGCAGTTCCCTGGCTATTACGGATGTCGGGCTTTGAGAATAATGGTGAAGCAAGCTTGGTGAGGCCACCATACCCAGAGGGGTTTCCTTAGGTCTCCTTGCAGTAAGCTCCATGGCTGGCAGGGACTGGCACACCTCCTCCACGGGTTTGCTTTCAGAAGCTTCTCACAGCTCACTTTCATTGGATATTCTTTCTTGTTTTGTTGAAGATTAGTTAACCATAGAGTTGAGGGTACATTTCTGGGTTCTGTATTCTGTTCCATTGATCTATATGTCTGTTTTTGTGCCAGTACCATACTGTCGTGATGACTACAGATTTGTAATACAGCTCGAAGTCTGGAATTGTGATGCCTCCAGGTTTGGTTTTCTTTTTCAACATTCCTTTGGCTATCCTCACAGCTCACTTGCAGACAGGCTGGCTATCTCCAGAAATGAGAGCAATTGTCTTTGCAAGTGTTTGCCAGGGTGTGGCCTAACATGCAGAATGATTTCATATATAATTGTATAACATGGGGATGAATGTTTTTAAACAAAAAATACCTCGAAGGTAGAATGGCCAAGCTCAGAAGCGATCCGGATAGATGTTCTTACTTCTTTCTGCATCAACATTTCCTTTATGTTTTCGGAAATAGCTGGAATGATTTTTATATCTGTGCACATTTCCATTCTGGGACTCAAAAAGTTCCTCTCTTGTGCCTTAAAGAGCAGTGCGTGCTACACTTAGAGTTGAGCTGTCCGGATAGCTGTGAAGATGGAAAAGCAACACCACGCTTGGAACATTTTCATCCTATTGTGTATATTCCTTATTGTGCAGCTGGTCTGAATTCTCTCTAAAAGGATGTTGTGCAGCTGTTTCTTTGAGGCAGAACCTGAGGGCAAATATCCCAGCCCATCCACCCCGGCACATCCTTTCTGATCTTGGCAAGCCATTTTGTCCTTCACTCTGTTGTGTCTAATCACAAAAGATTGCTGTTTATCTGAACCTTCTGTAGGATACTCAATATATGAGCTCATTCTTAGAAGTTGCAGGAGCCCAGCGTTCTATTGTAAAAGATTGTCTACGTCTCCCCCCACCCTCATTTTCACGGTTGCCATGGCAACATTTTGCTCTGATGGCACCTCTAGGATTATTACTATCAGCACAGTTATTTCTTCTGATTACTATTGTTGCTTATTGTCATCAACATCATTCTGACTGTCAGTTAGTCACATTCTGATCCTTAACACCTGGCCTCTGGGGAACGTCTTCTCAAAACAGTTGAAAAGTGAAAAAAAAAAAAAAAAAACTAGAATGTAAATCCCAGGGGATCACCAGTATGGCAATTATCCTACATGAGATTTATCTGTTCTTTCCTTTTTTTTTCCCCCACAAAGTCATTGTAATCCTTCTAGAATATATGTGGATAAGTTTGTCACAATATCAAGGTACGTGTGGTTGTTGGTACGGCTTTTTGTTTTTAGAGAAGGAATGTGTGTGTGTGTGTGTGTGTGTGAATGCGCAGGCACATGTGTGTGTCATTGGGGGGGATTACACATTCCAAGGTTTCTAATATTACTATTTTTTTTCCATAAAGTGTTGGAAACTAGCTTAGAGACTGTGTTTTAATAGAAAATTGCCTACCGATTTTATCATACCTGCAGCTCACCTTGTGACACACCTTGAGGCTGAGGGGGGAGTAGATAGGCTTCCTTTGGGGTGACGTGTTGGTTAGTGTGACCTGCAGGTCAGCCAGGATGGATGCCCCATGCCTTTGAGATGTGCTTAAACTTGGCTTGAAACGCTATCCCTTGGTCCTGAGAGTCCAGAACTCTCACTGTGATTTCTCCGCAAGCCCCCACAGCTATCTTTTTGGGGTCTTTCTATCTTTGAGCCGCTGTGTTGATGCTGGCTGCTCCCGCTGGGTTTAGTGAAACCCTCAATTTAGAATTCAGTGACTGCACCAATTTCTAGAAGAAACTCCTATCTAGCTAGCACACCTTCTTGCCCCCCACCTTTCCTCACTCCTTTCTTCACTCCCTCCCCCTCTCTTCTATTCATGCCTTCCTGGCAGTGGTGGGGGGCTTGGCAGATGTGGTGGGTCACTGACAGGAGTCACATTCTAGGGAATGGTCTTCGCCCCCCAGCTACCAGCTCTCACCCGCCTTTCTTCCTCTCTTCCTGTTACCTCTCCCCCTGGCACATTTAATAATTTCTTCTTGTCTCATTCAGGACAGCAATCCCTGAAAGGAATTCTGTTTCCACCACTCGGCTTCATTTTGCCCCTAGATTTATTTGTAGCACCCGCAAATCAATTCGACAAGCACTCTCTCGCATGGGGGATAAAGACAAAACCCAACACTAATTCATGTATTTCTTTAGTAGCACCAGACTTTCTCTAACTCACTGCCCGAAACCTTGCCTCTCTGCTTGCTAGCCATGGGGAATGCAAACTCACATGGCCCCAGGGATCTGGGGGGTGACATTCCTAGGTCAAGGGGACCTGGTGGAGGAGACAGTATGGAGTATGGAGAGCGTAACTCTGCGTCCATCTGAAGAGAGCCTGAGCTCTACTTAGCTCCAGCGCGTGGCTGCTTGTGAGGATGGGGGTCCAGGGTGTTTTATTGTCAGTTTTTTAAAAGGAAGCTTACAAAATGTCTCTCCAGTTCCAATGCTGACAGCTTCTTTTTTTTTTTAACCTGCAAGGCAATATTTGATTGGTCAACACACCATGTGGGAGGGACAGACCTAGTTGGCAGATTTCTGGTTGCCTCTTGCTTCCTGGACATTGGGCAGAAAGCTCTCTGTGCCAGCTCCCCTTCCTGTTCCCCGTCCCCCCTGTGATGCCTTCCCTACCCTGGCCAAACCGGTTGGAGGGAGCCTCTGAATGAGGGTAACTGTCAAAGGGTCTTGGGGCTCGAGGACTAGTCAGCTCTTGGAGTCTAACTCAGCGGGGCCAGGGTTTGAGGGTAAATCAAAACCAAACAACATTCCCAGGCTGAATTTCCTGCCACACTTTCTCCACCTCAAGGAGCCGCTCCCTCGCCATCTTGGCTTCCAGTTTCTGGGGAAGATTGCACCCTCCCCTCCAGGTCTTGGCCAGGCATGAGGGGAAGGAATTAGGACGCTCAGGAAGGTTCTTTCCCGTTTCCCTCTCTCTGTCTTTGTGACCAGATAGCTTGACCTTTGGCGTGTTTCTTTAAATCTCAGCTTCTGGAAGATTAGGATGGGGATCTCCTAAATATGAAATTCATCACAAAATGTCCTTTCTTATCACAAACTCCAAAATTTCCACCCCTGGCTCCCAGGCAGTCCTTTGTCATTTCCAGTGCCTGCCTTTCACACCCAGCAGCCTGGGGTGGGTGGGGACAGAGTCTTGGGGGTGGAGAATACACAGGTGGATGTGGTCTCTCGGGATCTGATCAGAGTCTGGGGTTTGGCTGCTGTGCCTTCTGACCAGAGCCTCATTAATATACAGACAATTCCCTTAAACACTGGAATTTTTTCTGGATGGGGAAGGAAAGCTCCATGTCAGTGTGCCTCGTGCAGTCAAAGATTCTCTCCCTGGTCTGTGTGAAGACAAGTCCCCTGGAGAAACAGTTTATCAGCTTAAATAAATTTTCATTCAGCAGTTCACGAAAAATTTATAGAAGACTTACTCTCTGCTGGGCCTTAGGGAGACACACATCTGAAACTAAAGCACTGATGGTGGTTCGAGGAACTCAAGGTCTGGTCGGGGAACAAGCGTCTAATGCAGCAACTCGGCGCGGCCTGAGGAAGGTGTGGCGTGGACAGCACGGAGGAGAAGCGAGCTTCTGAGTAGAGCCTTGAGAAATCTGCTGAAAGGTGGGAGAGGGGGCAGCCCTGGTTGAGGACAGAAAGGCCTGCACTTGGCCATGGAGATAGGAAGGACCACGTATGTTCAGGAAACGTGGTTTAGGATTAGGAAAAACGTGCAGAATATGTGTCTGGAAACCCCAGAGCCTTGACTCTCCCTGAGAGAGGCTCTCACTGCAAGAGGCTCACCGAGTAGAGGTGACAGGGAGAGCTGGCTCATGTCGCCTGGTTCACCCTCCTTCCAGGACATGCACGCAGTGGGGAATGCAGAATGTGGTTGTTTTTCGTATTAAATGTCTATTTCTTTTCTTTTCTATTTTAGTGCTAATGCGTATCATTGAATTTGTGAAAATTAAATGAAAGAACAAAGCAACTCCAAGAGAGAAGTCTTTTTCAAATACCTCCGGAACACCTACCGTTTGCATGCCCGATGCCCTTGAAGGACTTTGTTTTGAGCTGACTGCTATTTTAGCTCTTAAATAATGTCTAAGAGAAACACCTTGTGGGGTAGAAGCATAACCCCTACAGGTGTTAATAGCCCGAGCTCAAATGTGACGGACACCTGGATTTCAATCCATGCTCTCTCCCTTAATAACTCTTGATGTTGGGCAAGTTGATCAAATTCATCTTTCTCTCTCTCTCTCTCTCTCTCTCTCTTTTTTTTTTAAAGATTTTATTTATTTATTCGACAGAGAGAGAGACAGCCAGCGAGAGAGGGAACACAAGCAGGGGGAGTGGGAGAGGAAGAAGCAGGCTCATAGCGGAGGAGCGTGATGTGGGGCTCGATCCCAGAACGCCGGGATCACGCCCTGAGCCGAAGGCAGACACTTAACTGCTGTGCCACCCAGGCGCTCCCATCTTTCTCTCTTGCCTCCTCTGGGTTTTCTCACATTTCCTCACATTCCAGAGCCTGTTTCTCCTCCCTTTATACCTAATAAACTCCAACACAACCTTCAGATGTCATTTCAAATGCCACTTCCACAATGAAGCCCTCCACGACTATGTCCAATCTCCTTGTAAATGACGGCACAATGCGCTATCTTTTCTTCATCATGTTTCTGTTTGTACTTATGTGTTTATCTCTTATGCTTTAATTCATGTAAGCCTCCAGCTCTACAGTCTTTGATTCACCACCGTGACTCATTGTTTAGTGTATCTGTCACATAGAAGGTATATGATCAACGTTTTTGAGTAAATAGGTAAAAAAATACCTCCTTTTGCAAGATTGATGGAGAACTATGTTATATAATGCATCTAAAGCCATTCGGCACAGTGCCTTTTCTATAGTAAGCACTTAACACGTGTGAGTTATAATAATGATCCTTATTCCTGTACGTGTGCTCTTCTCTACTCCTATAGAATACTGAGTAATGAATAATTTGTGTATCTTCAGCTAAGTTCTGATAGTTCTATTAGCTAAGTTTTAATAGTGCAAATGCTTTCATTAAGTTCAATATTATGCCCCTGGCTTCTGCTGAGTGTTGATTTAAGAAATGGAGACCTTCAGAGTCATCGGTGGGACCATCGGTGAGTATTTTCTGCAGTGTGGCTGTCAGGAGCTGGAGCTTCGAGGGTCAGGTTAGGACTGTTTCTTTCCAACTGTAACCGTGGGCGACTTAACTCTCTGTAGCTTTGATTTTCTTACCTGGAAAGCAGGGATAATAATCCATCTTGCAGTGCTGTTATGATTAAATTATTAATACATATAAAGAGATTAGAATGATGCTTGGCACATAATAGACATTCAATATATGTTAACTATTATTTCATAAAGACTCCTAGGATAAATTACTCCTGGATTTTAGTACAAAAACAAAAACAGCGACCCTTGAATAGCTGGTATTTTTCCTTTTACATCATGGCAGATTTAATAAAGGCTAGTATGTTTCTTCTTTTGACTTGATATCAGAAGTTTTAGAGCTAAATTTCGTGTTTGAGTATAGCAAAACCTCATCATTTTGTCTACAGCCTTTGTTATTTCTTATATTTATCCTGTGTAGCTGGGTATCTATTGAACTCCACCTCAGATCCTTTTAGGAAGCAAGTGGCGTACATATGATACATTCATAAATTCCATAATAATAGCTTAGGGAAAAAACACATTTTTGGTGGATATTTACATCAGGTAAATTTGATGTGACCTGAAGTTTTCTCTATAATTCTCTACAAACTTCTACCCTTCTTTTTGAATAACTAAAATTAAATTTAGTACTAATGGGGAATGATTCAGTACAGAAATTTGAGTATAATATGTTCCAAATGCTTGTAACTAGAAATTGCAAAATTATTGCTGGAAGTATTTGAAAAGTTCAGCCTCTTTTCCACTATTCGTATCATAGAATCATAGAATTTTAGAATAGGATATAATTTGTTTACTTTTCATGTTTCACTTGGCTTGAACAATAAAAAAAAGGCTTGACCAAGTTAATTTTCTGTTAATCTAGCTTCAATTTCTTCATAAAAATGAGACAAAGCTGTTGTATTTTCATAGAAGCATGGTGACGGAGTATTCACCAGTTGGGTATTTCATCTGACTCCGTATCAAGGACAACCTCTGCAGCACTTGCAAGAGGAGATTACTGAGCTCATGTTACAACCTTTTAAAAAGAACTTTTAAAGACTTTCATCGGTAACTTGTCTTAAGACTTAACATTTCTGCTTTTTCTGTTTAATTTACAACTGAAATTGAAGCTAAAACTGGTACTTTGGCTGGGTAGGGAGGGGAGAAATAATTAATAATCATTTGTTGTGTTATAGCCCATTGTTGAAAACCAGTAATTCTTTCTTTTCTTTCTTCTTTCTTTCTTCTTTCTTTCTTTCTTTCTTTCTTCTTTCTTTCTTTCTTTCTTTCTTTCTTTCTTTCTTTCTTCTTTCTTTCTTTCTTTCTTCTTTCTTTCTTTTCTTTCTTCCTTCCTTCCTTCTTTCTTCTTTCTTTCTTTCTTTCTTTCTTTCTTTCTTTCTTTCTTTCTTTCTCTCTCTCATCAACCAAAACTACTGCCACGATGTGCCAGGTTCTAGAGGTGCTCTGATGACTCCTTATCCTCAGTGAGTTTTACGAACTAGGGGGTAGCATGAAAGGAAATGAAACCAAGTAACCAAATGAAAAAGAATTTTGAAAACGAACTCTTTCTGCTTCTGTTTTGACTAAGACATTGATATAATAAACATGGGAAATCAAAGTCAACTTGAAACAGGTTCTCTCTGACACATAATTCATTTATAAAGTAATATACTGGAATTTGTTCCTTAAATCTTGGACCCTTCATCTGATGAAAGCCTACATGAGATACAAGTCTGTTGAGCAGAAAGGATTTGAGAAGGATTTCCTTGAAGGAAACGGTGTTACAAGTCCCTAATTTTTGCCCCGACGGTAGGATGGGAAAGGAATCCTACTTTCTCCACCTCAAGCCTTTACTATGATCACTTAGAGAGTTTGCTGTTATGTTCTGAGAATGGGGACCACCTTAGACTGGGATCTGGCTCTGACTTGGGAAATCTAGAGGGTGATGGAGGGGAGAGAAGCAGCATGACACAGGGGACAGCCTACATGCCTGGGGTTTTTTCAGAATAGAAGAGGCAGGAATGCTTCCCGTGGGAGAAAGGACTGGGCTGGAACCATCTATTTCTGCTGTGAACCAGGAGAGCAGAGCTGGCTGCAGGCATGCGAGACAGAACACATCCTCTTTAGCTCATCTTGTGATTTGTAGGTGAGGAGTCCCTGGGGATGGGAATCCCCAAGAATGGAAAATCAAAACAAAACAAGACAAAACTACAACCTCCGGGGAAAAAGTCAGCAATCATCATTTGCTGGACCAGAGAGCTAAAAGTTACCTAACCAGTATTTTTCTTTGTTAAATCTCGCAATTTTGCTTGCTTTTGCCCTCTGCCCATAGCCACGTCAGCTCCTGTCGAAAGGGAAAGGGGGCCATCAGGGAGACACAGGGCAGAAGCTGGTCACACACCCTTCTCGGAAGTCAGGCAGTTGCCAACTGCAGGACTCAGCAGGGCAAGAGAGAGCATTCTTAACTTCGAAGGTGGAGGAATTGCTTAATATTTTGGGCAGAAAACATTCTAGTCAGTCAATCTAATTTCGTGAATGAAAGTGATCACAGACCTGACTCTTTCCTGTGAGCAAGTAGGAAATTGCGGAGATTTGCCAAATTTCCGTCCAGGGATGGGGAAGATTATCTCCCCTGAATAAAAGTTTAAAGCGACAGAAAGTGACGAAAATAAATTTGTGGTTTGGTCCCATCCGCACCCACATCCACATGCCCGATGGGAGCAGCACAGGGCTGCTAAGGGGGAGACACGGCGGAGGCACCTAACATGCGCTCAGAGCGGGGGTTTCAGAGGCAGTAACGTCGTTAAATGAACAGCAGAAGGGATTTGAGGATTTCTGTGCAAAGATGGAACATAAAGCCCTTTAAGTCCCTGCCAATTCCCCATAAAACAATTCTAAAGTGATTTTTAAAAGTCTCAAGCCCCAAAGGAAAAGAAGAGAAAAGTAAGCAATAACTACAAAACTTTGTAACCTGGAAAGCAGATGGTTGAGAGAGTTGATGGTTCAGCGGAAGTAAGAGAGAAAATCCAACTCTTTGTATGCGGGACCCACAGCTCAGAGACGGGTACTGCCTGGAACTGGTAGGAGAGGGAGCAGCAGGAAGGCTAAGATGAGGAGGATTGGTTGAAAGTTCGTTTTCTGAAGTAGTCAGATTCCCAGATCTCAACAACAAACAACCCTGGCAAGAGAAGGACGTTTTATTTTTTTCTAGAGCGAGACTGAGCTCAGTTGGGGATGGAGCTATGTACTGAAACCAGGGGATTAAGCGAATGTGTGCAATACTGAATGTTGACCATCCCCCAGCCCGCTTGCATTCAGCTTGCAGACGTCGAACAGCCAGGCCTTCACCTTCCATGCAGGGTGAAGGTCTTTTTCTGGGTAATCTGACCAGCCTAAGCACAGAGACCCGACGATGGGGACATCCAGGCTTCCTCCACTAAGCTGTCAAGTCAGATCACCCTACAGTGAAGTTCACAGCACAAGAGAGCTAACCTGTGCTTGGAGGCTTTGGTCCCCACTCTTAAACGTGAGCGATAGTCAAGGATAACCAATCATCTGAGCAAAGTTCCTGATGTAATACAGGAAGGGCAACATCTGAATATTAGGAATTCCAGAAGAAAGATGAGACAAAAATGGAAAGTCGGATGTAAGGGACAATTCAAGTAAGTATACTGGAATTGAAGGATCTGAGTTTGACATTGAAAAAGCTCACTGTATGCCTGGCAACAAAATGAAGTGGATTAAAATAGATGCAAGACATCTCATTATAAAATATCAATGCACTGGGGGAAATTGAGGCACCCATAAACTGAGGAAAAAGGCAGGGGTGGGTGGGAGGTGGGGGATCGGGGGGAAGGGAGAGAGAATCAGTAAAACAAATGGATCATAATTTTCATCTGCCAGAAGTCTTCAAAATTTTTATTCTCAGACTATAATCAATTGTCAGGATAAATAAACACACAACAACAATAATAACAAAGAGGAAGGTAGAGAGACACAGGAGAGAGGCAAAGGGAATTCTCAAGGTGATGATGCAGGGAGGTTCTAGGGTGGCAGAAATTTACCAGCTAAGGAGCTCCAGCAGTCCAGGTTGGATCCCGCAGAAGGCTCTAGAAGAGGTTTCTTCAGAACGGTGCCATTGAGAGAATGCCTGCTATTTCTCAATATCTTAAGATTTGGAAAACTGATGAAGGATTTGGAGTTAAACTGGTAAATACACAAAAAATTAAGAAAACAAACCCTGCAAGATTATTATTAACTTCAGGGGAGACAAAAAAAAATGTAAGAAAAGCAAAGATTATAGTGAACTCATGACTCAGCTGTAAAAAAGCATGTCTGTATATATACTTGTGTGTTAGAAACAGAAGGGAAGACAATGAATTTTCTGTAACAGTGGCAAGTCAATAGACAAATGTCTAACACCCCAAACTAAAAAAATCAGCAAGTAGCAGTACAGATCGATTATATAGAAACGTAGAAGCAATTGCCAAAATATTTAGTTAAAAGAAGTAAAAGTGATTGCCTTAGGAGGAGGGGGAACTGGGCAGAGAGGCTAGCTTAGTGTTATTGGTAGGCAAAGTTTGTAGAACTATTAATATAAATGTTACAAAAAACTACTAAATTATTTGGGGTGAAAAGTAGAATGATGGAGTGGTGGTGGTGGTGGGGGGGAGGCTAATAGAGCTCCAGTCAGAGGGAATAAGGCATGTGAAGGCCCTGAGCAAGACAGGGAGAGCGCGGCTCCTTTGAGGAACTGAAGTTCAAGGTGAGTGTGCCAGTTGGAGTGAGGGGCAAGGTGGGGAGCATCGAGAGATGAAGCTGGGGGATAAGCAGGCCCAGAGGCCCAGATCATGAATGGACTTTAATTTTATCCTAAGGATAAAGGAAGTCCAAAGACGGACACGTTTACCTGCAAGTAAGAGAAAGATTAAATGAAAACAGCTTGAACAATAAGGGAACTTTATTATGGTTTATCCCATAACAAGAAATCTAGAGGCAGGGAGGTTAATTCAGCAGCTCAGTGATACCAGGCAGCCTCAGACTCTCTTCTTTCTACTCTGATCTTGCTCAGCCATGTATGTCTCTCAGAATGGCTAAAAAAGCCAGATACTGTTTCCTCACACAATAGCACCCAAAGGGTAGAAGGAGGGAAAGGCCACACTCCTTCCTCCTGCCTTTGGATCAGTTATTTATTGAGGCATAGCAAACTGCATCAAAAATTAATGGCCTGTAACAATCACCATGTTAAGTGCTAAGGACTCTGTGGATCAGTAGTTTGGGTTGGGCTTAGCTGGGAACTTTCACTACTCTGTCCTGGACTCACTTATTCTCCTGCAGTCAGTCAGTTGGTGGCTTATGTGGGGCTGGATGGTGTAGGATAAGCTCCCTTACCTGTCTGGGTCCTCAGCTGTGATGACTGGGACAGCTGGCTTCCCTACTCTGAGTGGTCTTCTCTCTCAGTTGACTAGACTGACCTTCTTTACAGGGCAGTCTCCAGGCAGTGCTCGTAGGAAGTGAGAGCTAAAGCTACAAGGCATCTCGAAACCTCGCCTCCAAAAGCCCATGAAACTACTTTGCAACATTCTCTTGGTGAAAGCAGGTGACAGGAACAGCCCAAATTCAAGGGATAAGAAAAAGATTTAATCTCATGATGGGAAGAACAGTGAAGTCATATTGCAAATATTGCAAAGGTACACATAAACAAGAATGGTAGGAGCTATTATGGCCATCTTGGAAATAAATCTATCACAGCCTCCTTTGAAGAGCAGAGAATATGATGTTACACAAATTATTCTCAGGCCCTTTCCTAAACCAACCATAGAGGGGGCAATTCAATTGCTCTGGTTGGGTAAGCATATTCAAGGTTGACTCCCTGAAACTGAGGACCCATCCTTCTCTGGAGCAAAAGGATTCTTGTTGCAAAAACGTATGTGCATGGGATTTGGTTAGAAAACTAAACATTATCTTCCGGATTTTTCTAGAGATATGTGATTTCATTTTTAAAGGAAACCTTTAAAAGATAATGATTTCATTTAAAGATAGCCTTTAGAAGATAAAAAGATACGATTTCACATTTGAAACATAACCTTGAAATATGATTTCATTTTTAAGAGAGGATAATTCCTCTTCTTGGAAGAAAGCAAGACTGAAGGCAGGTAGACCAGTTGCCAGAATTGTCAGTCTCAGCACTGTTGACATATTGAGCCAGATAATTCTTTGTTGGAAATAGAAGGCTTTGCATTTTGCAGTATTGCTGGCCTCTTCCCTCTGGATGCCAGAAGCTTACCTCCAGCTGTAACAACCAACATGTCTGCAGACAATTATCATCTGGGTGACAAAATTACTCCTGGTTGAGGGCCACTGGGTTTAGAGGGTAATGCAATGATTTAGATGACTATTGCATTGACCCGAACCAAAGTAGAGGCAGTAAGGAAGGAGGCCAGAAGGAATGAGATCTTCGATTTGGCAAATGATGGGGAATGAATGGGAAGGGGAACTGCATGTGGGTGACAGCCAGGTCCTGGTCTAGACACTCTGTGGTTCAGACACGTAAGAGGAGAACAGGCTTGGAGAAAATTAGACAATTAGCTCAGTTTGGGACACATTCAGTTTGAGGTGTCTGAGGAACATAAATAAAGATGTCCAAGAGGCCTTAGAGTAAGGGCCTCAAACTGGTGATACTTGAGCCTGGTCCAATCTCATACTAATGTTCTTTGTCTCCATAGTCAAAAAACAAAACACATAGAGCAACACTTAAGAATTTGGAGACTTCATACACAATTTGAAATTTGAAGTTTGTCTAAAATATTGGAAAATCAGAACATATTGGACCCAAGTTCTCGGATGACAAAAATCCTCCGAGTTTGGCCCCATTTTGCTTCAGTCTCCCCAAGGCCTTCTTGACTCCATCCCATTGCTTGCCCACTTTCCCCATAAGAATTTGAGTGTAGAGGAGGGGGAGGTTAAGATGGCGGAGGAGTAGGGGACCCCTTTTTCAGCCGGTCCCCTGAGTTGAGCTGGATAGGTACCAGACCAGCAGGAACATCCACGGAATCAGCCTGAGACACAGGAAGATACATCTGGATCTCTACAAATGAACATCTCCAGCGCTGAGTATCGAGGTACGAAGCGGGGAGCCGTGAAACCGCGCACAGATATTGGAAGCTAAACAGAAGGGGGAGGGAGCCGCCGTGTCAGG
This sequence comes from Ailuropoda melanoleuca, assembly GCF_002007445.2. Classification (NCBI taxonomy): domain Eukaryota; kingdom Metazoa; phylum Chordata; class Mammalia; order Carnivora; family Ursidae; genus Ailuropoda; species Ailuropoda melanoleuca. Next base: position 63,199,523 of record NC_048231.1, read on the forward strand.
GCCCGGGACGCGGTAGCCACCTGCACGGGGGAGCGGACAGACCGAGGACCCGCACGCTTGAGACAACAGACTGAGAACGGGAGCTCCGGGAGCGCAAGCGGGATGGCTGGCGGTTGGCGGGCCACCTGCACGGGGGAGCGGGCGGACCGCGGACCCACACTCTGGAAACAGCAGACTGAGTCCGTGAGCCGGGAGCGTGTGCCACCAAGCATCTCACGGAGCTCTGGAACTCCGGTGTGCTCACTGGATCGAGGCTGAGACCGGGAGGGAGCGTGCGCGGGGCGGCTGGCGGC
>NC_048231.1:63200052-63200128 GCF_002007445.2 Ailuropoda melanoleuca
TGGAACTCCGGTGTGCTCACTGGATCGAGGCTGAGACCGGGAGGGAGCGTGCGCGGGGCGGCTGGCGGCTGGCGGC
>NC_048231.1:63200228-63200318 GCF_002007445.2 Ailuropoda melanoleuca
GCAGCATTGTCCACAATAGCTAAATCATGGAAGGAGCCGAGATGCCCTCAACAGAAGACTGGATTAAGAAGCTCTGGTCCATATATACAA